>NW_027106674.1:1465964-1476806 GCF_000696795.3 Halyomorpha halys
CATAATACCAATAAATATAAATACATAATATAAATACATGATATAAATATATAAATGCAGATACATATATTACATTAATATATGAATACATTTCAATATAATACCTGTACGGGGAACCCCCAGTCGGGCTTAGAAACCCCGAGCCCCGTACACGGCAAACCCTCAAGCTGTCCGGAGTTAGGAAAGCAATTTCTAATGAAGCACATTAGTTGTTCATTTTTGCTATTGCCATGCCTTGAGAGTTAGTTACAGCCTGAATTGGGCGCTGCAGATTGTAAAGGGCGACGGCTTGGCATTGACAAAGAACCAGTTGAGCCTTTTCTTCATCTCCTAGGCACAGGCTCATTCATCTAGTTGATATGATATTTTAACGGGCACTCACCTCTGAGGAGGCTTAGTTATTGTTCCATCAGGCACTTCAACCTTGGAAAACACTCCAACATCCAAATTTTCAAAAGTTAGTCAAACAAGAAATTCGAAATAATTCTAAATATCCACAATCTTGGGTAATAAATAATAGTAATACGTTTTTGCACATTCTTAACAAAAAATAATTAAAATACGTAAATACAATAAATAAATGTTAAATAGGGTCAAGTCGAACTAAAACATAACAATAAGATGAAGACGTATGGTATTTTCACACTCGACGTAACAGTACAAGAGCCCAAGAGGAGAAAAAAGGCAGTTGTCTCACCCCAATTTTTGATTACTTTAATGAAAACTATGTATAATTAATAGTCAAAATTCATGGGTCTGCCAAGTATATGTAGGGGAATAAAGGGCAGCTGTTCCAAAGCGATAAAAAAAAAACTGATTTTTCATTCGGAGCTCAATATCTCAAAAAGTCAGAACAACACAAGAAAACCTAATAGAACATCATTTAAAGAAGAGCAAATTTTCTAAAATATGAGCCCTAATAGAGTTATTTACGTTAAATGGTTTTCGAGATATAGCTCTTTAAAAAGCAACATTTCATAAAAATGTTGTATGGGACGTAATGAAATATCAGTAGTTAGCTAATTTATTTTGAAAAATCTATATCTCAAAAACCATTTGACGTACTGATATCTATTAGCACTCAAATTAAAGCCAGTTTAATGGACTATAAATAAGTTTATGACCTTTACCATCGTAGGAATAGTAGTTTTCATGGTATTTGCTAAACTTTCAGAAGATTTTTAAGAAATTTTCCTTTTTAAAAAGTTATTTTTGGAGAACTATTGGACGTAAATAGCTCTTATAGGGATAATATTTCAGCAAATTTACTCTTCTTTAAATAATGCTCTCTTAGATTTTCTAGTGTTGTTGGTAGTTTTTAAGATATAGAGCTCCGAATGAAAAATTAATGTTTTTTTAAGGTTTTGAAACAGCCGCCAATTTTTATTCCCCCTTCCTATACTTGGCAGACTCATTAATTTTGACTAGTAATTATACATAGTTTTCATTTAAGAAATCAAAAATTGGGGTGAGATAACTACCTTTTTCCGGCTCTTGTACTATAAGGATCCCAGCGCATCCCCCACCCCCTAACTTAGCAGGGAAGAGTGCTACACCCACTGCTTTGGCAATATTGAAAGATAATTTAAATAAATGTTAAAGCATTCCAACACTAGTTTAATTTAGAGGATGTGAAAGTGACCTGATATGTCAAGCTTAAAAGAATACACGGGATGCACAAAAGGAATTTTCCACAACCATAAATTTTTAAAAAATGAGGTTACTGAGGTTATTAAAGTACTTCTACCACCATTCGCAATAGATAGATTGTATCATCAATTTTATTCTTGTTTATAATTCTTTATTCTACAGTTCTCGTTGGGAAAACGCTAGCCTTCTATCAAGTTCCACAGAACTGTCTCAACAGTAATATGAATTCAGAATATTCCCAAACCTGATAACATCTCTAGTGCTGTCCGTTTGAAAACAGAATAGACCAAGTCATGTGCATACTGATGTTTTTAAGAGTACAAAATAATGCAATAGAGTACAAAATAAATAAGATTCCCAAAGTAGTATGGTTTACAAAAAAAATACAAAAAACACTACAGTTTTGGAATAATTTGTTATTTTTAAATTTAAAGATGTACAGTTGTAAATAGCAATAATAAAATGAATAAAAAAAATTGAAAGATATTAAGGCACTATTCTGAATTCCATAATTATTTCGTTCACTAACGACAAGCTAGTGATTACAAAAATTAATCCGCGACCGAGAAACTGAACTGTTAAATTAGTTTTTTATTTTGGCCATTTACGGGTATTATTAGAATTATAGAGATACGTTTTAAATACGTAAACAAAATGAAATAATAAGAGTGTTCTATGAGACCAAGATGTGTTGAAAGGAGAGGCAGTGGGGGTGGCAGAATGGTAGCGTGGCTAACCGATCCTTGGAACCACGGGAGGGCAACCACCTCTTCCTTCTCTTCGTTGTCATCTTTCCCGTTTTACATTTACTCTTCAGTGTCTGCTTATCTCACAAGAAATATTGTTATTCAAATTAAATAAATACAGAGGGACTAAAATTGAATTAACACTGGGCCCCAGACACCTCAGAGACGCTGAGCAGGAGGAAAGAAAGGAATGCATTAAATATACTAGTTTCCTTAATACAAGAGCATTACGGTTGTCATCAAGGATTAATCAGTCAATCATCGATGACAATAGACAATCGAAATAGAAACAATTTCACGATCAGTCAATATTTTTTCCTGATAGTCTCAACAGAATAAATTTACTTTTAAATTAATAATTTATATCAATAATAAAATTGAATAACTTGAGTTATACTCAATTACAACCCACTCCAGAACCTGATCCCTTTGGATAGGATTTGGAGCAGCATGTTTTTTTCAACCAGAGACGAGACAACGGAACCACAGAAATTGCAGGCCTTTCAAGGTATCTGCTTTCCCGAATATAAGAATATAAATTCTGGTACGATTAAGTTTATTGGAAGCTTGGCTTTTCTTCTATTTACAATATTTTTTCAAGAAATTTTGTTTTTATTATTAATTTACTTAAGACAGATGATATGTTATAATATCTGGAAACTTTTTTTTTTTCCAAGATCTCAGTTATTTAAAACGTTTTTGAGTCATGAAGACACCATTTTTAAAAAATATAATTTTTTCGCTGTTGTCACTAATAATTTCTTTGGGATTGATAGCTTGATGTTACTTCTAAATTATTTATCCTTATATAAATATGTGTTCAAATTAAATTCCAAAGCGTACTTTTATAAAAAAAAATCCTTTAAATCATAGGATATAAAATCCCAAAATTAAATCCAATACTTTGATGAAATAACAAATTAATGTTTGAATTAGTACATGTTTTATTAAATGAGAGTTTACAACTAATTTTTCCAGATCCATATAGAAACAAATAAATAATTAACATATATCACATATTCACCCACATCATGTATACAATAAGAAAATAGAATGCTTAAACAATATAGTGTAAGTATCACAAAACGTTGAAAAGAATATCTAAATAACTCAATGATTTGTTTATCAGGATTATTGATAATTTGGAAATCTTTCGAAATGATTTTTTACCTGTATTTATTTGGAGAATTTTATTTTTTCTATCGGTGATAAGTTCATCTAATCGCCTTTATCTAAACTCCTCTGCATTTTATCTAATTACTAAGTTCATACAACAGTTGGAAAGCGAAATGTCGGCTCTTATAATCTAAATAACAGAATTTATATTTAATGCCCTTAAGAGAAAGAAATATTGGTTTCAAATAAAGAAAAAATTAAAAAACGTTTTACTTTATCTCTCCGGATCTAATCTGTTTAATTAGATTTAGTTTGTGCAGTTAAAAGAGTTCTAAACCACTGCCTAGTTTGGGTGAGTTGTGTTGAAGTTATTTCTACTTGTCTGCCATATATTTTGATTATATAACATTAATTACCGCTATAGACTATAATGAGCTTTTTATTGATTTAACATTAATCAAATCTGTAAATTACCAAATATATTAATTTATATCGAACTTTCAATTGTATTAAATAAATCTATCTACATACATAAATCTAGCAATTGGGAAGCATTGCACTGGTGAAGAAAACTGTAAATATGACTTTGTTAATTACTCACTAAGGCTTGTCTTACCGACATCAGATGAGCCATATGGCCTCCAAATGTCTCATATGCCTTATGCTCAGAAGTGAAGGCAAGAATGAATAACTAAAACGAAATATTCTTTGAATCGATTCCATCTAGAGTGGCTAAAGACAAAGACCCCTGATTGCTATAACATAAGGAGATCAAAGAGAGGATGGCTGTGGATGGTGTTATAGCATGGAGTGTTGTAGCATTGGCTCAGAGAGAGCTAATAATATCAAAGAGTTAGCTCCACTCGGCTCCTTTCACTCCACTACTACTATCCTTCCAATCCAATCTTCACTCTATATACCTCTTTCATCAGCTCATCTCTTGTATATTTACTATCCGATCTGATTTTTGTGATATTAATAAACATTAAGTAAAATAAAATTGATAATATGTTCTCCCTTAAAAACTTTAATGAACATACATTTTAATCGTTTTTGTTTAATAATTTATTTATTGTTATTTACAACTGTGTGTATACATATATATACACATCAAGTAAATTTGCTGTAAGTGATATTATGACATGATATAAACATGTAACAACAAACAAATACAATCTACCCATTGATAGACCTCCAAAAACATTTCTAAAGAAGATCACGAGGCCACCTTCTTTTCAAACATCTAGGAGGCTTATTAGGTAGTGAAGGAGAAGCCAGGTTAGAAACGAGTTGGTTTGGGTGGTTGGGAAGTTTATTGTGGAAGGATTGGTATCTGGTTCTGGCCAAATCGGCAATATATGGGACATTGAAGTCATGATGGATGGTTTGATTTGTGACAAAGTAAGGAGCATTACGGATTTTACGAAGGATTATGGACTGTAAGGATTGGATGCGAGAGGAATTCCATCATTTTAACCCTAAATGTACTTATTAATTTTTTAAGAAGACATGGTAACTATTACAAAACAACCGTATGACAAAACTTAAAAAATGTTGTCAAAACTGGAGGATTGAAATAAATTGTAACAAATCCCTTCAAATTCCCATGAACCTTTGTCGTAAAGTTACGACTAAAAGGAAATTTGAAAAGTGAGGTGAAGAAGCCTATGGAGTGCTATCCCAAATTCTGAGGAAAGGGTTCTTACCAAAAAAATTAAATGAAATAAAATGAAAAATAGTTTATAATTCATAAATACATAAAAAAAAAAAAAAAAAAGGTAGTTACATCTGTACTATTATGATATGGATGAATATATTAGTGAAGTAAAAAGGATAAACAATACAATGGAAGGATACAAAATTTAGTTTTCCATTAAATCATTTCTCTCTTACATAATATAATCCAAAATCCCCAAAACTTCTTGTTATAGAACAAGTAAAATTATAAACTCTTAATGTTCCATTGGGTGCTGTTTTGACAGATACGTTATTCTTAAAAAAAAACAAAAAAAAAACTCCTGATCCACTCTAACTAGTTTCTAGCCTTACTTCTAAATCCATGTCAGATTATCCTTTGAAGCGTCAGTGTATCTGAAGAAGGTTTTCGGATAATTTAACAGGGAACTGTCTTTGGAATCGAAGTACTACTAATTGATAGTTTCTTCAAAAGATATAGTATGGTTTTTTGATCAGCGTTCTTATTTATTAAATGTATCTTTGTACTTCGATTTATTATAATAATATTCAGATTCCTATGTGTGGAGGATCTGGTAGTTGAGTACGTTGGGGTGAGATCGCAGATTGCTTGGTTCAGAACGTTTTGGGTTCAGTTCTCACCTGGGCTAGTCAATATTTATTTCGCGGCGGCCGCGAGATATGAATCTTAGCATTCCAAAACTGCCTGTAAGCTTCTCAATATAAGACTTGAGGCAAAAAATATTCTTACGTCTGAAGAACTTATAAGACTGACTCGGAGAATGCAAATACAGCTTAAACAAAATATATACAAATATTCGAATGAATTTCAATTGAAATATCCTGTATTAGATCAAAATTGTTAAAGTAATTTGTTGTTGTTTCTTTTTTAAATCATTTAATTTACATATTACTGTTAAGTCAAAAATGGTCCCAACAATTCATTCGAGTTTAGTCACGAAATTTGGAATGGTTTTTTATCCCCAAACATGAAAAAATGCATCTAATTTATAAAATAAAACCAAAGGCGATGTGATGTGGATCGATTTTAAGCATTTTCTAATTAATTCTGAACCTGAGTTGAAAATTTAGGGAATGGAATTGCAAAACTATATAACTTATAATTATTATAAGTACATTATAACTCTTATACATACAACTCTTAATAAAATTTAATGAAAATAAATAAGGTAAACATCTAGAAATTTTGTTTTTAGAAAATACAATCATGTTTAAAATATTGACCTTTCTACTCATATTTTTATAAATTTTCAACTGATTGATGATTTTATGAATAGGTACCATTAGTTGAATTTAAAGAAGTATTAGTGATCAGTAAACATTCAGTAAAAATCCTTACTTTCCTAGTCTAAAGTTTACAAAAATCAAGAAGAAATAGCGAAAAAATTACTGGACCTTCTTGTAACGGAATTTGAAAAAATGGCTCTGATGTTTAAAAAAAAAAACTGTGTGCTGGATAGCTTTTAATCATTTTCTGTTTGCGGCTTTAGCCCCCTTGCTCAGCCTCCACTGACTCACTACCAGGATGCGGCGAGAGGGATGCGCTGGGATCTTTTGAGCTCTGCTCTACCCCTCACACGTGGGGGATAGAGTGGGCTCAGGGATCCTCAGGTCGATTGTGTAAATATTGTATATAAGAGTGTAAATCTGACTAGAGATTATATTATTTTATAACTTTTTTTTTCTTACACATAGTTTGATTATGTTCATTTTGTTTATCCTTTAGTTTGTATATATTTTAAGAGAGATTTTTTTTCATTCGTTTATTTATTTTTATTCTTATTTTATTTTATTTTAGTATGAATGTATATCTATCAATTAATAAAAAGTATTTAAAAAAAAAATCATTTTCTAATTGATTCTAATCCTCAGCTGAAATTTAATGAAACCAATTGTAAAATGTTTAACATATTTAAAAAATTCTTATGTAATTTAAGATGATAAGAAAAAAAAGTAAACATGCAGAAATTTCATTTAATTATTTTTTCATTATTGATTAATTAATTTTTTACTACCATTTTTAAGAATTTTTTTTACTACCACTTTCAACATATTGATGTTGCGATTGATAGGCATTATTAGTTTTATTAAAGTATCAGATAAACTGTTGTTCATGCCTAAAGTTTTCCAAATTCAAGGAGAAATGGCAAAAAAAAGTATTGATTTATCAGAAAGCTTGCAGTAAGGATTCCCTTCTAAAAACAATATTTCAGTTGAAGAGAGACGAGCTAGACTCCTCAGAGAGTATGTTCATTACGCAAGAACTAGAAGTGTATGTTAAATTGACTAGTTCATGCAAATGTAATAGTCTTCCAAATAACAAAGAAAGTGGTTCAGAGAGGAATATAAAGTACAAATTAACATTAACTGCGGGTGAAACTTGAACAAGATTTCCCAGCGGTATTGTCTTCCAATTAGCGATTGTCCGAGATTCCTTTATTTCCAATCACGAAAATTCTGAAGCAAGCCCGGATATTCCTCCATGATTGTATCCGTGACAGGAAAGTGATTCAGTCCTATGTTGTTTTCTCGCAGCTTTAACAAAGAACTACTAATTTACCCCATGTTAATACTGAAGTTTTGTGTAAAACGCTGTTCAGAAAGTGCTCTTCAACTTTCACCCAGGGCAGTTAAATCACCGGCGAGCTTTCAACTTGAACACTAAAGTTTGTGAAGTGAAAAGTTTTCGTTCGATAACTAGTTCAACCTGATGAGGAAGGCCACTCCCAAGTTGAAAATCTAATGCGTCGCGAGCATCACCCAACTATCAATCACCACCTCCGAGTACATTTCATTATATCGGATAATGGTTAAATTGATTATTTTGTAAATTAGATGGTATATATTACAAATATATTATTTAAATACATACTATACTCTTAAATAATATATCAATCTCAAATAAAAATGTTGAACAGTGTTTAAATTGTAATAAAATAAGTTTTGATTATTTTGAGTTCAAACTCGTAATTTTTTACGAACGTAATTCTTTCTCATACAATTTATTTCAAATATGTTTTTGAATCTTCTTTTCAGGCGCCTCGGAGGATTGTCAGGAATGGGAGAGGAAGCAATGTTAGAAACTATTGGGTTTGGGTGGTTAGGGAGTTTATAGTGGAAGAAATGATATCTGTTTCGGGCTAGATCGGTTACATATGGAACATTAAGGTCTTTATTTGTGACGAAGTGTTGAGCATTGAGGATTTTACGAGGAAGTTTGAATTGTAAAGATTGGATACGAGAGGAATTCGAAGCTGGTGGAGTCCCAAAGCTCATCTCCGTGTGTCCAGATTGGCCTTTATTACAGTCATGTAGATCAGTCTTTTCTAATGAATTGGAAGTTTAGACCGTTTATTCAGTAAGTGCTATAATAGTCGAAATCGACGTGCAGTTTCCTGTCTTATCAGTCTTGTGTGAGGAGTCCAGGTTAGTTTGTCCAGATGAAACTGTAGAGCAGTCGGTAGGTTTACGACGAAGGGCAAAAGTGATGAGATTTATTTTAATCCTCCAATTACGACACCATTCTTCGAGGGCTGTCATATGGGATTTCAAATATAGCGAGAGAAAGTAAAAATCAGAACGGAATAAAAATGAAGCCAGTTGCATGATCCTTGACATTCAGAATTATACCTTCCATGGCAATGTGCTTCTATTGAAAGAAACGGTATTAGCTTGTGTTATAGACAACTGAACGTGCAAATTATATTTTGAATTTTACTTTTATATCATATATATATTACAAACATTTGTGTTGGTTTTACATTATATATACATTTTAAACATATTTGTAACGTTTCAGCCCTTATCCATTGGCTATTCTCAAACACAATCACACATAAAAAACAATTTTATAATGTAGTATCATGGATACAACACATGGATGTTACAATTTCCTTGTAAAATATTATTTTTTTTGTCTTCTCCTATTTTCAGCTATTATTTATTTGGTCATCTTTCCCGAGCTTTTATTTAATTTTTTTTAAAACACGGAAACACTTTTGTCACTTCAATCAAAAATGAAAAAAGTGACAAACAGTTGCTGGATTTTAAAATACAAGGCATAAATTACTCTGAAAATTTATGAACTAAATAACAGCTGAGAATAAGAGAAACAAGAAAAAATTTACAAGTACTATATTTATCGTATGAATGAAACTTTATTTTAGTAGTTTCACACGAGTGAGGATGATTTTGTTTGAGAACGGCCAATGAATTTGGGCCCAAAGGTCACCAATATGTTAAAAATGTAAACATGTATAGAATGGAAAACTGATACAAATAATTTTATAATAAAAGATCGTGGGCTTAATGTGGTCTAAATGATTTTCCTCAACTGATATTTATCAATTAAAAATCAACTCCACTGGAAAAACTAACAACGAAAATAACGGTGTTTAAGATATATATGTTTATTATAACCCTATAATATATATTGCAAACATATTTATCATATAATTAATATATACATATTTAAACATTAAAAAAAACTTTAAAATGAACTAAGCAACATTTTTGTGATCGTAATTCGGCTGTTTCTGCAAATTATAAATTTAAAAATGCATTTGCTCTCGTTATCACATAGACTGGCTATACAATTTTATAACACATTTTAAATCTATTATTTGTATAATATCGTTTCTTTAATTCAGTAGAATAACTTAAGGCGACCTATGACCAGAAGGATATCAGAAGAAAATCCTTTTTTCTGGAGGAGTTTACCCATTATCGCATTTGAACACGATGAAGATCGTGTTAATTTTTTTTTTAAGAGTCTAAGAGACAAAGTTCTAATTAATATACGGTACATAATGACATTATGAAAACTATATTCATTATATATGGAAAAGAAAGAAGGTAAATCTAAAATATACTCAGCATCTTGTGTATTCATACATGGCGGAGAGTGCTTAAGTATTCAGCAATGCTTGTTCAATGCGTTTTGTCACATTGTCCCATAAATCGAGGGTTAAATAATAAATTAAAAGCTAATAGGAATAATTTAAAGGCTAACTGATTCAGAAGAGTGAGTGAGATGGATATTAGCATTGAAATGGACAGGGCGGCATTGACTTGGCCAGCTGTGGTGTGGGCGCCAAGGACCAGGACTAACGGTGGGCACCGCACTCGCCCACTCAGGATCACCTGTCAGCTGGGGTACTGGGCCACCTTACCAACGGTGGTAACATCTATGTTCACCGTAGTAAGGCTTCTACATTTAAAAAAAAACAATATATAATTGATTGAAAAAAAATAATATACTACAGATGAATTTATAAAAGAAAATAATAATTCTTAAATAACTGATAGATTGAATTACACTACTACCAGATATGACAAATATACACCAAGTGGTGGTACAGGCTGGTCTAAATTTGTTGCCGATCCGTCTGGGAGGGAGTCCGTTACAAAAAAGGTGACTTATTTCATACTAAGGTTTGCCCACACCTTCGTCTTGCCCTACAGTATCTTTTAATAATACCCCACTCATTCCTGTTGAACAGATTTGTTCCTTTGGACTAAATCTGGACAAACGACTGACATGGAATCCTCATACAAGACTGAAAAGGCAGGAAACTGCTCGTCGATTCCGACTATTACAACATTTACTAGACAA
>NW_027106674.1:1476951-1499252 GCF_000696795.3 Halyomorpha halys
ATCAGGACCTCAATGTCCCCTATGTTGCCGATTTGGCCAGAACCAGATAACAATCCTTCCATAATAAACTTCACAACCATCCAAACCAACTCTTTTCTAACCTGGCTTCTCCTTCACTACCTAATAATCCTCCTAGACGTCTGAAAAGTAGATGCCCTCGAGATCTTCTCCTTTAGAAATGTTTTTGGAGTTCTATCAATGGGAGATTCTCCACTTGTTTGTATCATGTCACTATCTTATCTACAGCAAATTTACTTGTTGTATATATGTTGTACAGTAGTACATATCAATAAAAAAAAATAAAATAAAAAAGGTTTGCCCATATAAAACTATCACGTCCATTCGCTGAAATAATGTAATATTGACCCGATTTTAAAGCCATTAGAATAAAAAAAAATACAATGCAGTCCAAAAAACAAAGAAAGAAACAGGAGCAAATAAACGGAAGAAGAAATCGAATAATTCTGAATTTTTTATATGTTATTTGGGTTTGGATTGGAGACCAAAAATTTAAATTACGACCTCAGCATACTATCACAAGTTTATTTTGGAAGAACAGGTACTTAATTTTTTTTTTTTTAATTAAACTTAAATACAGTTGAAGCTAAAAATACACATGTTTTTATTTTATTATCGTTAACGTGATAAACTATAATAAAATGAAAAATTTGTTTAGAAACTACCCATTGGTAATACGCCAATGATATTTTTTAATCGGAAGGTCTTGAGGCTACTTCTTTTCAGGCACCTAGAAGGACTATCAGCATATTAGCCCAGGAAGAATTTTTCCAAACTTATATTCATATGTGATATTTCATAAAAACTACTATCCCTACAAAGATAGGTGTCATAAACTACTTTATAGTAAGTTAAATTTCCTTTATTTTGAATGTTGGCAGACATCTGTACATCCAGTGATTTCTGAAATGAAGTTTTTCATAAATCAAACTTATTGTCCGAACAACTATGAATCAATTGATTTTAGCAAATATCATGAAAACTACTATTCCTACGAAGGTAAAGGTCATAAACTTTTTTATAGTCCATTAAACTAGCTTTAATGTGAGTGGTAATAGACATATGTACGTCACATAGTTCCTGAGATATAGATTTCTCAAAATAAATTAACTAACTACTAATCTATCAGTAGATTTTTCTTTTTAAAAAGCTATATCTCGAGAACTATTGGACGTAAATAGCTCTTTTAGGGCTAATATTTCAGCAAATTTAATCTTCTTTAAATAATGCTCTCTTAGATTTTCTAGTGTTGTCGGTAGTTTTTAAGATATAGAGCTCCGAATGAAAAAATAATATTGTTTTTTAAGGTTTTGAAACAGCCGCCATTTTTTATTCCCCCTACCTATACTTGGCAGACTCGTCAATTTTGACTAGTAATTATACCTACTTTTCATTAAAGTAATAAAAAATTGGGGTGAGATAACTGCCTTTTTTTCTCGGCTCTTGTACAATAGGGTGTTTGAATGGTTAAGAAGCTGTCGATGATTAATATCTAGTTCGGACTATTCCGGCTACATTTGGAATATTAGTCTAAACTGAAACCTGTATACGTAACTGATTACATTTCGTGCATATTAAATATACATATTTCAAGTTTAAAAAAACAAATCAAAGAGAGAATTGTATTGTTCTGAATCTTCAGGCATCCAGCATAATCAAAATAAAACTGACCGGTTGAAACATAATATTTTATATTAAATCCACATCCTTGTCCGATTAATTAATTAACAGCCAATTTCCCATTCTAATTATTATTCAACTTCTAGCGATACTCATTTATGAAACATCATTTACATTCCACCAATCTAAGGTTGTTCAGTACCAACCAGCCCATGCTAAACGTACGAACATCGCCAAATACCTTCTTCAGGGCTAAAACATCTGAGAAATTGTAGAGTGTTTGTGGTTAAACTAATAGAAGAGGTTTATCAAAAGAATTCCATCCTCCTTTGTACTACCAACTGTCTCATGTCTCGTCCAACAGTTGACAGACGGGCATCATTAGACATGCAACGTTTTATTATTTAAATAAAATTAGAAAAAAGGGGATCATTACATATTTAAAGACGGGAATTGTTGAGAAAGAAAACAGGTCGATAAGAGAATTATCATCTCGTTTTATTGTGACCACACCTAAACGACGCTAAAAAAGCTTCAGATGGATTCTAGTTGACTCGCCATCAAGGGATAATATTTTGCACTTTCAGCTGAAAAAGGAGATTTCTCACCAATGATTGAAACGTAAATACAGCATAATAAACGGGAAGCCAAAAAGCTAATGATAGAGTTCATCCACGAAGAAAATGTGCCTTGTTGAATCTTCTTAAAAAAATATCTACACGTTTGAGTATTGAAAATAACTTAATCCTGTCTAATAAATTATTTATACCCATAATAAGGTATTTGTGTATTAGATAATCGATTAATAAATCAAATTATTTTTCTTTTGTTGTAAAAAGATAGCCAAAAACCTTTCTCCTCACTTTGCAGAAGTTCATCAAGGCTCAATCTTAGTAGTTTCAGAAATAATCTCTGAACCTGAAAAGATTTTAGAAATTTAGAGTTTGATATCTGATTCAGGGAAATGTTCAAACCAATTAATAATTATTTTTGCTATTTCCTACCTTTCTTGAACACCACTTGAACCATATTCCTACAATCAACTAATAATCTTCTAATTTTCTTCTACAATGATATGATGGAATATTACATGGCACTTCATATTACATTAAATTGTATGTATCAATACTGCACCAAATTTCGCGTTAAAAATACTTTTTTATTTGCTTATGAATGAAGGTAACATATGAAAAATATTGGCAAAGCAAATTTCAACAAAAGTGCTTGTAAAACTTTGCTAGTTTTAAAAAATTTTATATCGCCTGCATAGTAACTTATGGTGTTATTGCATAAAGTATTCAGTTCAACAACATTTGACAATAATGAAAATAAGCACTACATAACTGTTATGCAGCAATTAATAGCTAAGCTAGTAACCGGGAAAAGTGATTAATAAAAGAAAACTCCTTTTAATCTAAGCAATCTATATGTACATTTTAAATGTATTTGCGACAGTGTTTTGCCATATAAATTATTTGGAGACATTGAATCGCTCAAACAGAGAATGTAATCAGATACATTAAAGGGCAGCCTGATAATACTCAAGGTGCCATGATACATTTCAACAACCTCCACATTTTTATTCTGAACAAATAACATATATATATTTAATGTAAAGAACTAAAATAGGTACTCAAAGCTTAACATATGCCACTAATAATTAATTTACAATTAGATATATTGAAATTCCTGATTTTTAAACATATAAATTACTATATTGGAGGAAGTAATTTCATTTGTAATTAATGAAAATAAAATTGCCTTTACGCACTTTTTTCTTTTTATTCATTTTCAGGATATCGCGTTACATGGAATATGATTTAAACGTTAGTGATGTTTTGGTATTTTTTCATTGTACAAAGATGTATAAATCTGAAACCCGCATGTGGCATTTAAATTTTACACCTACCATTACAGAAATCATTATACAGGTTCTTAAGTCGGTTTGATTGAAATGTTGATAGCATAAAATTCCTTGAGCACTAAATAATCATATTTTCTCCATTCAAGGAAAAATATTATGATTACCGTTTATCAATATATTCCATTCACGGTGAAGATAGCGATCATACATTTTGCGCCCTGGGAGATAAGATTTTTTGAATCAACATATCTACTATTATTTTTGTTCAGTGACTAGTATTGTACTTTGTATTATTTCTTTAATGTTGACCATAACCCGTGATATTTTATTTCTAGAACGCATATTTATTTATTTATTTTTTTCATTCTATTGATTCTAGGGAAATCAATTTATATAACTACAGGTGGTTATACTTACTATTATATTATATTACTTAAGGTAAAGGAGGAGGATTAGGAAGAGTTTTCAAGTAAGGAGTATAATGTATGGGATAAGCTAACAGAAAAAGTGAAGCCAAAAAGTGGGCCTTATGTACCTTTCAGGGGATTCTGTTAGGGGATCAGGGGATTCGGGCCTTCTGTGCCTTCTATTCAGTTTGGAGTACTATGGCGAAAATTGCTATTAATCTCAGCGTAAACATTCCTTTCGTGGGCGTGTCCTGTTTGGCTTCACTTTTGCTTAGAAGGAGAGAAGGACTATAGAAACATCCGTTAACACCTTTTACGCAGAATACTGTACGTTTATTTATATTTCTTTGTTATATGTATTTTGTGTGAAGTAAGTTGATAGAAGTGAAACATGGTTAAAAAATAAAAAGGTAACATTTTCACGTAGTGTTTGTATGGAGATTAAAAATAACATATAAAACCCCCAAGAAAGATGACCTCATTAAATAAATAATTGCAAAAAAGAAGAATTTTAAATAAATTATCACAAATACATTCAGAAGTGGTATGTTTGAAAATAAATTTTGATATGTTGAGTTGGGGGAGATGAAAATTATCTAATGGAACGGAATGTTAAAAAAATATGAATGTATATAGATATAGAATAAGGCTGTGATACGTTTTTGGTACATAATTTTATATAAAAAAAAGATTTGTTTTAACGGAAAAAGTTTTTCCGTTAGTCTTTTTGAATGATAAAAAAAATATTTGTTTAATATAAACATAATAATTTAGTTTAGGACATTTTCTATAGTTTGAGTTGATTCATTACACTATATTAAATTGATATCACAATAATCATAGTTCTGGTGTCCAGAAGAATTTTTAATAAGAACAAATATATACTTTAGATTTTTGTTTCATACAAAAACGTCATAAAAATTTGGATGAGCATGCAAAAATATGAAACTGTTGTGGAGAATGCCAAATTAAAAATACACAATTAAACATAACAATTAATTACCAACAATATTAGAAATGAGATGCAATATAATAACAATGACTCACAAACCTCATGCATATACGTATGTAAACGTTCCCAATAAAAGGTTACACTAAAAACAGCTGATACTCACCTGAAATGAAAAAACAAAAGGACATTAATATATTTATAATATTATATACAAAACATAATTTTAATATAGAATGAATTAAAAAAGTTTATTCAATCAGTCGTCAACAATATATGATATACTCTAATACTTTTTCCCTCCATACCTCGAACATACATGAAGATGTATATTTTCAAACTCTGTAGAGGAATTACCACTAATCCTCAAATAATATTTATCAACAAATAAAAGTTTGTACCTACAAAATTCCTAAAAGAGTCATTGTTCGTCAAGATTTTATGTTGAAAACATGTACTCCGAAGACATTAAGAGTGAAACGTGATGTGGGCTGGAGAATGAAATACCGGAAAGCTAGAACAGAATATTAATTACCCTTTTCTTCAGTACGAAAATTATTTTAAACATGGGCAGCCAAAATAGGAGTTGATAGGAAGAATCTTATAACTAAACGTGTGAAGGTGAAGATAAAACGATAATTCGAAGACGGGGTGCACTAAATACCTACAGAGAAGCCTGTGGAGTGAAGTTGCGACCAGTACCACAAGAAGAGAACTTAACGGAATGGGATTTCGACACAGAAAAATTAACAGTCATTCCTTTGTCAAAAACTAACCATTTGAGAAGGTTGGAACAAGCAGGAAATTGTTTGGAGACGGTCTCACCAATGAATATTCTTTTGTAAAATGTAGTTCAACGAGCATAAATAATCGCTCTAAACATCAAAATAGAGGTGAGGTTATGATGGGTAGGGGAGCCAAAACTGAATATGGAAGTTACCTTTTGTCGCGAGTCTTACAGCGGATAAACACTAAGTTTTATGAAAAACTTACAACCGAAAAGCAATAGAAAACTTGAATGTGATAAATGAAACAATCATTGCTTGAATGTGTTTTCCCGAGTGAAGATTATTTTACATGACAATGGTCTTTGCCATGCGTTTCGATTTACAAAAGCTGATTTTCAGAAAATGGACATTAAGTTAATTTTAGTGCGGTCACCCCTTCAAATGATCTACACCTTATTGAAAATTACTGACAACATCTCTCTAAGGAACTTTTTTAGCTGTAGAGGATTTTTAAGTGACGAGAAACTGTAGAATAAATTTTTAACATGGGAGCAAAATAAAGAAAAACTGAATTAATTAAAAATCTCTGTTTGTCAATCAATATAAGATTACTGCTGGTGGAAGATAAAAAATAAGATTACTATTCGCTACTAATCTCCTAACTTTTGCGAAGTTCATTTTTTAAATAATATAATTTAGGAAGTGTGATCATTTTTTCAATGTAAGAACATATAGATGAATTTATTTAATTAAGTAAAAGCTACTTTATATTTTTAATACAGTCGTGTATTTATTTTTACACCACAACAAAGGAAAATACACAGCAACAAAATTGCCTATATCTCAGTGTGCACTTTTTTTCCGGCATTGTAGAAGATAGTTTTGTCGATAAAATCTGTCGTAACAAAATATAAAAATCCGACAATACTCTAATGGTTTTGTTTCCTTTTATGAAAAGCCGTTTGCAGGAATTTTATGGAAATCCGAGAGAACCCTAAAGAATATCTATCAATATTTATCGACGACGGATTTGTCGATCAAATAAGTCGTCGTAGCCACATACAAAAATTAGGCAACATACTCTAATTGTCTATGTTCCTTTTATACCTTGCTTGCCGGACATATTGGGAAATTTAAGAGCCATGATCCACTGCTTATTTTAGAAATTATTTTACGTTGTATAAACAACCATTCCTTAGTCATTCATTTGTTGTTCTAACATACAAAAATCAGACAATATACTCGAATTTTTTTGTGGTTCCTTATAATGATGTGTCGTTTGCAGGTGTTTTAGGAATATTCAAGAGAAAACTTTACAATACTGCATAAAATAATGATATTTATGGTACATGATGATGTAGGTAATGTAGGAGAACCTTCGAGTTGGGATCTCCAAATAAATCAACGACTAATCGTAAATCCAAAAATGAGCACCCATCCATTTTTAGGCTTAATAGTCCATTTATTTTTTGGATTATTTCTCTAGACTACCTTGATCATTTCAGTGCGTAATAAACTCACAAATTGCTTATTTTTTCAATAATTGATAAATAGAGATGAAGACAACATTATCAATCGATAACTCAATCGAACCACTTTCATGAAGACCTAAAATTACTTATGATAACCAAATTGGACCCGAGGGCGTGTGAGGAGAAAATATGTAAATGCAAGAACCATTTGAAAGTCGTTACCACAATACGGAACATGTACAATCTACCTCATCTCAAGCCTAAGTGGTCCCGAACTATAATCCCTTTCCAAACTGGAGTATCTCCCTGTTTACATAACAAGATAATAGAACATTATATGTAATCAGAGCAATGCTAAGGAGAGATGCAACGAGATAAGTTTTATCTTTTTTGGAGCCCAAGGATTTCTGTGTCCATAAACAAGCCGAACTACATTCCTTAAATAGAACATGTGAATTGGTAAAAAAAAAAAAAAAATGTTTTATGAAGATTGATGGGCTTGTGTTAAAGTTATGGATATTTTTGTAATTTTCGAGAAAAAAAAAATCTTTTGATCAGGAAGGCGAATATTATAAACAAAAATTTTTCATCGTTTAAATAAATCCATTAGTATCCATGCAAAGTCTCGACACTCTTTATTATATCATCAAAAGTCCAACTTTTCGGCCAATTCGGCCATCCTCAAGGACAATCTTACAATTAACAGCTTTTATTATACATTCAGTTGTGAAAATTTTAACAACATTATTATTAATATTTTTTTTATTTTATTTTATACCAGATCGATGTGGTAAGGACCTTACATGGTTGATATAACCGTTATATTATATATATATTTTTTTAACAGTTGATTATGGGAGGGGTATAGTCTCGTACAAAAGAAACCCCTAACTATATACAATGTTGTTATTAAAAGATGAAAAAAAAATAGATAAGAGTAATGCTTCTTAATAAAAGAGGAATGTAAAATTAATAACAAAAAATAATGATATTGGTACACCTAAATAAAACAAACAATTGCCTTCTAATAGTGAAAAGAAACAAGTTAATTTAAAAAAGGGACGAGAGAAGAAAATAGAAAAAAAATAAAATGAGTAATAATAAACAGTAAAATTGAGGTAGTGTGACTATAAATTAATTTTATATTTATTAAAGTTTATAACAGAATGTCCTGCAGCAGTCTGGGCTTCAGTCTTTGGGTTGAGGTTGGGTTTCCCAGGTTGTAGGTCACAGCTCCTTTAAATGTCCCTTAACTGGGAGTGGAACTTCATGAATCGTTTTTTTGATATGATCCTCTATTGACTCCATATGTAATTCGCGATGCAATTGGGTATTTCTTATGAACCAAGGAGCATTAACTGCGATTCTTAGGACTTTATTTTGAAAAGATTGTAGTCTTTTTCTTTTCGTGAAGGATGCCGCTCCCCAGACTTAACAGCCGTACATCACCAGTGACTTGAGAATTGTTTTAAATATAAGAACAGTTGTTTCAAGTTTTAGTTTGGAATTTCTGCTTAGGATAGGATATAGCATTGCTAACCTATTAATAATTTAATATACCTTAAATATAAATTTACACCTCATATCCAAATATTTACAAACTTTTTGCAGGCTGTTCTGCCCAGGTCAGTAATAACATTATGAACCAATAAATTAATAGGGAATTATATAATTCATTAATAAGTTTGTCTAATCTTATATCTAGTTACCTATTTTGTCACAATTTCATTAATTTTCAAAAACTTTCAATTTTAGATCAACTTACACTCTGAACTATCATATAAACAAACTATTTTTAACCCTCCATACACTCAGGTCAGGCTTATAATTAATTTATTTCAAATTGCATTTTGGTCTAAATTTTTGTTTCGTTTATTATTAAAATTCATATTAAAATTAATTGCAAATAGTAACATAAAATTAAGCCATATTTTTCATGAATTAAGTTTGCTTAAAATCTCTGGTTTAAATTTCTTGTATCTGTTTTAAAATTCACAGTATAATTGATGTTCTCTGATATATAAAAATACTGAAGTATTTTTCTTTTCAACATAGCATACATAGGTATAGAAATAAGCTTATTAATAATTAAAATGATTCCCTATTAATTTATTGTTTCATAGGGTGATTTCACTGATATTAATGACCTGGGCAGAATAGCATGCAAACAGTTTTTAAATAATTGGATGTGAGGTTTAAATTTATATTTAAGGTATGTTAAATTATTAATAATAAGGTAGTTGTTAAAATTGTTACATGTCTAATAAAAGCTGTTAATTGTTAGAATGTCCTTGAGGATGGCTAGAATTTCTTAGAAGTTCTATCCATGGTAGAAAAGATTATTCTTTTAAAATAAGAGAAACTAAAAGAATTTTAGAGGAACTTTTTTTGAAATCTCGGCATCTAAGCCTTGCTTCGTGAGATCAATAAAGATAAGACCTATCTGATATTAATGACCACTTATTTGTAAATGGATTCACCGAGTTAATTCAAAATCGTTAGAGGAGTTTTTTAGAAAATTCAAAAAAAGTGAAAAATCGATTCCAAAAAGTTGCACTTCCAGCTGGTCGATTTTAACGAAAAAGTTACAGTAACATCCCAAGCAAACAGTTTAGGCATAGTTTCAGCTTTGAACGATTTTAAGTTTAAGGCGGATCCACATGTTGGCCGCTCGCCACGAATCGGAGGTTTGTACAAATGATCGGTAAACAAAGAGCGGACCGTCCACATGTCAGTGTTATTCAGAGAGGCAAGCATGGCGGACGTATAAGTTTTCAGCCATTGCACTGGGATTATATTATTTTTATTACGAAAAAAAAAAGAAAATGAATGGAAATTAAATATAAATAAATAAAATTAAATATAAAACTTATTATAAAAATTAACTACAACCTCCTAACAGCTCTCAGTTGCAACTAGACAAAGAACAATGGTGGAGATGCTACACGAGCGCTCTCACGAACCCCTTTGATCTGTGACCAAAAACCGACCCTCGACGGATCGGCAACGAGCCTAGCACCACATACACACATATCATTTTCAGACTTGATTATTTAAACTTATGGAACCTCAAAACATATATTTCCGCCGAAAACTGAAAAAATACTTCCCCTCACTATAAATTCCATACATAGATACATACAAGTAAAAACTTTTTAACTCCTCCGCTCCCCCCCCCACCCCCCAAAAAAATAAAATAAAATAATTTATTTTAGAGTACTACCAATGATTAATTTCTCTACATGCCTGTATCAATCCCTTTTGATCTATCATCAAATTTACTTAATATGTTTTTATATAAATACAGTTGCAGACAGCATTTATTCATATAAATAAAATAAAGCTATTTATTTATATGAATCGTTGCAACTTTAGGATCCATCATTACATTTGTGGCTGAACTCATGAAATTTTAATGAATTTTTTTTCGACTTCTAATTCTTTAAAATGAATAATAATCCTCTGTATAATCATTGGCATCGAATCAAAACATGCTATTTTATTTTATACTACGACAAAGTCTAGAAACTGAATCAGTCTATTTGCATCGTCAGTAAACTCCTAGATAGAGCCGGTCAGCTGTGAAGCAAATAGCTGACACCTTACAATCGTACTCTCACGCGAAAGAATCCTGATTCACTTGGAGTCGGAGTAACTATATTTATTTATTTTTTTAGGACGACTAACTACTTGGCACTGACAAAGGGAGGTTACGGACGATGGATCACCGAATTCAATGAAACTTTTAATAGTCAAAACTAAGTCGAAAAATATTCTTCGAAGGTTCCTGCTAATGCGCCCTGGAAGACAAGAATAAAAACCACTTTTTAAATCATTTTAGCAATTTTTTATATCATTGTTTTCTGTCTTTGCCTTTTATAAATTCAAAAGTTATATCACATATTTTTCTTAGTCTTACATGAAAATACCTTTATCACAAGTTGTCTGACCAAGAGGTAGATTGATCATAGCAGTGTTTATGGTAATATCGTTGTAGTTGAAGATATAGTTTTAATATAATGGTCTTGTACAATATATTCCTCTGAACATAATTTTAGAATTGCGTTTAAAAAAAATTGATATTAATACTCTCCACCATTAATATGTAAATAGTTGTACTAACATGAGGAAATTGAAGTGGATATTCTCTACACAGTTTAACTACTGACATAAGTAGTTTGATTTTTATTTTGAGTAAATTAAAAAACAATAATAATAATTTAGTTAATTATTTTATTCGAATAGTTGTGATTTATTTAACATGGTAGGTAAATGTTAACTTCAATCATTTACCGGTTTTTACTTTACATTCGGACAATTGTAATCTCAATGAAGGATTGAAACCTGTTGTTGAATATCTATGGTGTTATATATATTTTTTAAAATTTAATACATACTTTTTTAATTAATGAGTGTAATAGTTTATTTTTTATGTTGTAATACTTTTTAATCATATAACAGTGGATAACAAAATTTTAGAAAGAAAATGGATGAAATTGACCATAAGTACTGGTCTAACAATACCAGAAGATAAGGAAAACACCCCAAAACGTAAAATTAAATATAGTTTAATAGATAATATTCTAAAGGTGTTTTTTTTCTTTATATATATATATATCTTAAGGAGTTTTTTTTTTCACCTTAATAAATAAAGAATAAACAACTATAATAATGGAGAATAAAAAGTTTATTTTTCTTAATGAAATAAATTCATAAAATAGATTTAACCCTTGAAAAACATAAGGTTAGGGAATTTTTTATTGAAAAATAATAGTATGAACCATTGGCTAAGAATCATATATTTTTCAATGAAATAATTTTTGGGAAACATCCATAAAACCTCATAAATATTTTATTTATGAATGGGATAACGTTTCGTGCCTCATATTGTCCGTTTCCAAATCCAATCCCTTGTCTAACAGTCAATAAAATTAGAAAAGTAGTATCTAATACAAGTGATTGGATTAGAAAATTGACAATACGAGCTCCGAGATGTTATCTAATTCATAAATAAAAAATGTATGAGGTTTTAAGAATGATTTCTTAGCAAGATAATGCTACATTGAAAAAATAAAATAGATATTATAATTATGAGAGATAGTTGACCGTGGATGATAAATGAGGAGAAGATGGTTGGGGGTGCGGTCAATGAAACACAAATAAGTTAATCATACTTAATTTTCTTTATAAAAAAGGAATAAGGTGAAAAGAATTAATTGAAGAATTTTTCTAAAGAACCGATTCATTACAAGAAATGAATCGTTGGGAGTCGGTTCAGTAAAAGAGTCAATCTTTTCATCCCTACTCCTACATGCTTACACTTCAATACGTTATGAATGAATAATTTTCCGAACGAGATTATTACCTGATGGCGAAGAATTATTTAGTAGGATACATGTTAGGAGTCAGGATCAGGTGTAAGATGAGATCTGACAATAGCTTTTTTTCAGTATTAAAAAAACTTAAAAACTAGGGGAAGTAGTAGAAAAAAAATAACAAACAAAGGAAAGGAGACCAGATGGGGAATAAGTATTAACATATTTCCCACGATAGGCGGAGGAAATGAGGAGCTTTGGCCCAAGCAGGTAGGAAACTAGAAAAGAGATGCTATTATTGAACTGTGGGCACGACCCCCTGCGCCAACAGCTCACGGCTCCACCACTCCAATAGCTACCACACCACCACACTACCACACTACCGCACTACCACACTACCGCACTACCGCAACTGCTAGCCTTCTAACATGATTAGGACCTCTTATACAAAAAACATATGTAGCCAGGATTCATTTCTATTTAATTTAAAATGATTCTTGAAACAAGTCGTAAATGTATTGTGGTTTGCCCGGGCAAGGGCGTTAGTGGACAAAAAAAACAGATCCCGGCCTCAGTTATTCATAAAAACCTGAAATCTTATGAATGGGCAGCTTTTGCAAGTCATTTCAGAGCCATAAATCACTTCTTTTCAATCTACTTATATTTCTCTTCACGGGGAGAATTTATTGGAAGATTATAAGTTTACCGTACATATTAATAAAACAATACACTAACATTGCATTTTTTTATTTAGTTTAACCCACGTGTCTCTTTTTTTGGTAATCTGTGACAATGCTCGTTACATTCCCTTCTACTGTAATCCAATTTCAATTTGAGAGTTTACTCTGATTTTTATCAATTTAGTTTGAGTATGTCTTATATATTTATAACTCACTGGGTAATGGGGTCACTCTCTATTTGAATCTCTTAAAAAAACTAAAATTAAAATAGTCTATTCTACGGCTTATATTTTGCTAACGGGGATCGAATGTGGTGGAATTGGGTTAAATAGGTTCTTCTTCTTAGGGTTAAATGGGTTCTTCTGATTAATTATCCAAGAAATTTATAAATTTTTTTAAAAAATATTTTAGCTCATAATTGTAAATAATGATTGTACAATGTAAAGTATGATAATACTTTAAGAATATACATAGGAATTTGTATATAAAAAAGGGACGAAGTAAATTAAGGGATTATAAATATAAATAAATAGAATAATAATTAACTACATTAAAAAAGATTTTGTCATACATCATAAAAATGAATATAAATACAAAGTGTAGTCTAGTTTTATAGCAATATTCAAATAATTAAACTGAAGAATCACAAATATTAAAATTTTGTTATTTTTTTTCATGCATTATTTGTACCCTACTCTGGAACAACAGAAGCCGATGGAGATAGTGATGGAACTGCATTGAAAGATTGCTATAATATTTTGTCAACTTTTCCCATGTACCAAGAAAACAGTCCCAGATTCATACCTAATTTGTCTGTATACAATTTTGTTACTAACCACAGAATTAGATCATGAACTGTTATTTGTACATGTATCAGACTTGCATACTTATCTTCTCAACAGGTTGTGTAGTTTTAGTCTCTTTGTTAATGTTAATTATTCAGTGAGTTTTTTTTTTAATGCAATGCAATGTGAGAAACGTAAATAGCATACCAAGCAACGCTGTATTGTTCATTATAAATTTATACAACTGATTTTCAATTTATTAGTCTTGTTTAATATCAACATTTGTTTATGTAACCATTTACTGTACAGGTTAACTCTATTTATTTGGGTTAGCTCTAAAAACAAATATATATATTATAATTGTTATCATTATTACATTATCTATACGAAGCAAGAATATTGTCACGGGCCCTTTCCCTGAATAATATAAAAATTAAAAAGTTGGAAAATTAGAAAACCTACCTTCAAAAATATTCAGAGTTGAATTACTTCAAATTGCTTACAAACGCTATTTAAGGAGATTCAGTTTTTAAAAATATTTTTGAACAGGGCAAATTTCAGAAAATACTCCGCCCAGACCTCTGCTAAGTTGTTAAATGCTTGAAACAAAAAATTGTAGAGATATTTTAGTTACCTTCCTATACGTTGTTGCAGCAATGCCCGTGATATTAACTTTTGAACCTTTAAGTAAGAATAAATAAACTTCTTCGTAATTAAAAAATAAAAATCATCAAAAATGTGTATTTTTTGAAGAAGTTTGTCGGGGGGTACGGTCAGCAAAGAACAACATAAATAAACAAAACCATATTTATTTATTTTATGCCGACGTTTCGACCTGAGTTTCAGGTCTTCATCAGCGTAGAGGGAAGATTGGTAACGAATGACACGTCGGCATAAAATAAATAAATATGGTTTTGTTTATTTATGTTGTTCTTTGCTGACCGCACCCCCCGACAAACATCTTCAAGCATTAATCTACGGTCAACTATCTACACCTCATTAAAAATGTATATAGCATTTAATTTGTAATTTCTACCATTGAATCGTTCAATATCATAAACCCCATAGATATGTTTGCATTAATACAGAAAAAAAAGGGACTACAATTCAAATACTTGGAAATTTAGTTAATTACAACGTATCCTAAGATAAAATTCAATTGTATGTTGTAAATCTACGACTGAAACGTTTATTTTAAAAAGATCAGAGGCTACAAAATATGTTTTGAGTAATGTAGTAAAAAACGAACTTGAATAGTTAAAATTCTGAAAATTATAATAAAATATAAACTTTAGGTTGTAAAACTATCTACCATCGGATAGTTTCTTTTATAAATATCATAAAATCTAACAATATGTTTTCATTAATTCAGAAAAAAATGGCTCAACACTACAATTTAAATACTTAGAAATTCCGTAAATTACAATGTATCCCTTGATAAAATTCCAGCTGTAAGTTGTAAAGGTATCTACAGTTGAATCACTTATTCAAGAAAAATCAAAGGTCCTAAAATATGTTGTAATCCAGAAACAATGAGAAACACGGCAATTTAAATTCTTGGAAATTCCAAAAATTTTATTTTATTCTATGATAAAATTTTAGTAAAAATTTGTTTTACATTCGGACAGACGATTTGGAGAAAAAAATACATATCAGGAATTTCGGACATTCTAAAATATTTTTGAGGAAATGACTGCAAATGTGAGAACTCGGACTGGATGGTTATGCAACTATGTAAATAGCTAGTGGAAGGATTTAAATTCCATTAGGATAACATAACAAAAAATATTCAAAATTTATTAGTTAAAGAATCAATTGAGTAATGTAAGTAATTTGTTTTTGTTTTACTATTTTGAGAATGATCATGATGAAATAAACGCAGGATCAGACTCAATTAATTATATAAGAGTCTGTCAAACGTTCGTCATTTAAGAATTACTATGTTTGTGTATGCTTTGTGAGTCACCAACATTATCAAAACTATTCCTTTAAACACTCATCTTTTCGAGAACGCTGATAAGGTTTATCCGAATTGGTGGTGGAGTTTAACTATTTTTAAATATTTAAAACGTGGCATACATATTTTACACAGTTTGAAATTTCTTTTCATTCCTTTCCAAAAAGGTAACGCCTATGCATAGTTGTGAAGCTAATTTTCAAGGTTCAAGAAATGGCCTAAGAAAACAATTAAGAGTACTAGAATAAAAGACAATTTCCATCTTTACAAAAGCAAAGGTACAATAAACAAGAAGAACTTTGGATTATAGTAAAGGTACAATGAAGGTGTTAATATTTCAGAAGTATGTACAATAACAGTATTATTGGTCGAGGGATAAAAAAGTGACGTTGATACAGAAGAAATGGAGAGCTAACACCAGAATAACCTGAAGATGGGGCGATGGCCCCGAAACCTAGTGATTAAATAAATGAGTTTCTAAATAAAGGCTACATTACATGGAAGATATTTTCACTAACCTCACTAGATAAAAAAATAATCAAATAATAATAAACGACATGAAAAAGAAATATAACTTCTTTTAAATTTTTTTAAAAATTTGATTCTATCATCCAAATTTTTAAACCTACCATTGTTAGTTATCTTATTCAATATTTTCATAATTAATTTAATTTCTTTATATTTTTTTTTATTATCGTCTGAACCGACTTATCTTCCATTACTAATACAGTAAAATACTTTACCTTTAATCAGATGAAAACTCCATATTCCTTATAAGTCGGTATTGGATAACCAAATCAATACAATTTTATCTTTCGAGACCGAGAAGTAAGAGGAATGAAAGTAAACAAATAAAGGAATCTCTGACCGCAGACAGGACTGCCGAGTAAAAAAACGGAAGGCGTTGGGAAGAGCAGCTGACGCAATGCTGGGGGCAGCTCAAGCAGAACGTGGTGTCAGTAACCCAAGGATCAGCTACCCACTTTAGTCTGCAACCAGCGACCTGGACTGAATATGGTACGCCACTGATCCGATAGGGAGCTCTGCCATATTATCGCTAAGCCATCACGTGCTCGGACCAGTGACTGGCTGGCTTATATTATAAGAATACAACTGTTTTTCTCCATATGACTAGATATTCATGGTCAACCACCGCTCATAGATTAATGTATAGAAAAATGTCACCATATGATATCCGCAAAGTGAGCATAAAATAATTTTATTTATTTTTTTTAAATTTTTGACCGTGGATATTATATGAGGAGAAGATGGTCAAGGGCATGATAAGTGAAGAAAACAAATAATACTACAAATAACTAAAGACTTATTTTATGAGTACCAACGTTTCGGCTAGAATTTCAGGCCTTCATCAGGGATAAGGAACAAAACAAGATGACACCATAATAAATAAAAGAAAATACAGACTAAATAAAAAATAAGAAAATAACAGATAATATAAACAAGTTGTATTGGAAGATAATGAAATATAATAAAGAATATGTAATAAATTAGATATATAAGTAAAATACCAGAATGAAATATTTGATAATAAATAATTTTCACTTTATATCTATATTATTTACTGAATTTTTATAGTCACTGATACTTTGGCCTATATAATTTCTTATATTAAATTTTACATAAATATTTAATTAACTATATATACGTTTTCTTTCTCACTGTTTTCATAACTTTGATTTTATATTATAAAATTGTATTTTTATATAAAAAAATTTCCTTTTTTAAATTTATTTACATACTGAGTTTTCATATGTGTATCATTTTGTTTTTCCCTCTTCTATAATTATAATATTGCTATATTCTCATACTCATTTTATTCTCTTATTATACTTACACAACATATTTTCTCCTTATACTACTTATGAATCTATATTATCTGTTATTTTCTATTTATTCTGCATTTATATTCACTTAATATAGTAGCTATCTAATTTTTGTTCTTGTGGAGGCCTAAAATCCTGGTCGAAATGTTGACACTTATGAAATAAGTTATAATTTATTTGTGTTCCTCGCTGATCGCCCCCATATTTTCCTCACATAAACGGTCCATACTCAAACTAACAATAAATCTGTAAAAATATATTAATCTGTAATTTTAATTTGTGGGTCTGTTATTTGTAGATAATTGGTTTAAAAAAATATATTAAATCCGAGACAGTATAAACAAAATACTGTTCAGGAATATTGAATTCCAATACAGTGAAGCTTCCCACAAATTGATAGAAAATGTAGTAATGGACGAAAAAAAAAACAACTCAATTTCCTACCTTTCGAGATTGTAATGCATTTACAAAAAATATAAGTAATTGTACTATAATAAAGATGTAATTAAATATTTAATCCGAGGAAATGAGAGTTAATAGTAATTTTTTTATCAAACAAGAACTTGATAGCCTGGCTTTCTCTGCTTGATGCAACGAACCAAATCGAGGCTCTTCGGCTCAAAGATCTTAAAAGAACTAAGTCGAGAAGCATTTTATCCTCGTCAGGAAAAGGATATAAGATCAATATGTTTATTTTTCTTTCAAATGGACATGGATTAGTAAAATAGAATCTATTTTTAATTATTTACTAACTATACATTATTATATATGCATATTATCATTATACACATTAAATTTGTTTACAGAAGTGTATTATTATTTATTGTCTCTTTAGTTTATGAATAAAGGTGCTTCACTACTAATGAATACGCCATTATGATGACTTGATCGATGATTCGTTGTTATATTTAAAAGGTAAAATTTTAGGGGATGAAGTTAAATCCACTCTCATATTATATATACTAGCGGTCGAAAAGTAATACAAAATTGTATAAAAAAATGTATAGAATCAATATTATCATTAATTAAGATTTAGTCTTGATGAAGCCCTACAAAAAGGCGAAATGATGATAACTAATCAATATTTTTTTCTGCTATTTTGGGAATTTTTTTTTACCACCACCATATACAATATAAGGATGTGTTCCCTCTTCATTTGATTTCACTGCTTGAATTTAACAATGAATCATTGATCAGGTCATCACAAAACAGAATAGCGTATTGAAACACCTGCATTCGGTGCGGGGAAAAAAAGGGCAGTTATTTCACCCCAAGTTTTGGTTACTTTAATGAAAACTATGTAAGATTACTTGTCAAAATTTATGAGTCTTCCAAGTATAGGTAGGGGGAATAAAAAATGGCAGCTGTTTCAAAACGTTAAAAAAAAATTAATTTTTCATTCAGAGCTCTATATCTTTAAAATTACAAACAATACTAGAAAACCTAAGTGGACATTATTTAAAGCGTAAATTTAATATTAATAAAGCAGAGTAAATTTGCTGAAATATTAGCCCTAATAGAGCTATTTAGGTTCAATGGTGCTCGGAATATAGCTTTTTAAAAAGCAACATTTCATAACAACTAATGTTCTGAAACATTAGTAGTTTTTTTAGTGAATTTATTTTGAGAAATCTACATCTCAAAAACCATTCGACGTACATATGTTTATTACCACTGATATTAAAGCTAGTTTAATGGGCTATAAAGTAGTTAATAAACTTTATCTTTGTAGAAATAGTAGTTTTCATGATATTTGCTAAAATAAATTGATTTATAGTTGTTCAGACAATAAGTTTGATTTATGAAAAACTTTAAACTTATTTTCAGAAACCATAAGACGTACAGATCTAAGTCAGCACTTAATTAAAGCTAGTTAAATTTACCATAAAATAGTTTATAACTTTTATCTTTGTAGGAATAGTAGTTTTTGATTAATGATATTTGACAAAATAAATGTTAATTTCTAGTTGTTGGGATAAAATGTTTGATTTTTGAAAAAATATATGTTTAGAACCATAAGACGCACATATGTCTGCCAGTAATCAAAATAAAGGAAATTTAACTTCCTATAAAGTAGTTTATGACACGTATCTTCGTAGGGGTATTAATGTTTATCATATGAATATAAATTTGGCACATGAAAATGTGTCCGAACAACTATAAATCAATTTTTTTTAGCAAATATCATGAAAACTACTACTGCTGGGAAGACAAACTTCTTAAACTACTTTAAAGCCCATTAAACTAGCTTTAATTTGAGTGCTAATAGACGTCGAATGGTTTTTGAGATATAGATTTCTCAAAATAAATTCACTAACTACTGATCTTTCAATACATTCTGTACAACATTTTTATGAAATGTTGCTTTTAAGAAGCTCTATCTCGAGATCTATTAAACGTAAATAACTCAATTAGGGTTCATATTTTAGAAAATGTAATCTTCTTTAAATGACGTTCTCTTAGATTTTCTTGTTTTGTTGCTATTTTTTAAGATATAGAGCTCCAAGTGAAAAATTAATTTTTTTTATCGTTTTGAAACAGCCGCCATTTTTTATTCCCCTTATCTATATTTGGCAGACTCATCAATTTTTACTAGTAATTATACATAGTTTTCATCAAAGTAATAAAAAATTGGGGTGAGATAAATGCCTTTTTTCTCCTCTTAGGCTCTTGTACCGTAAAGTGACAATAAATAATAAGACGCCTCCGTAAACAAATTTAATGTATATAATAATAATATACATCTAAGTTAAATTTGATAATAATGCTTCAAACTTGGCTAATTACGTTTCAAAAAATTATGCCTTATAGAATACCCTCAAGAGCTTTATAGAATGCTTTTTGGTGAAATACCACAAATTTGATTACTCTCTACAGTGCATCCATAAAGTGCAGAAAGTAACGTATAAAAATTTCTCTTTGAGATACACTTTCTGTGTTTTCTGTCACTTTCAATGTTAGGGTGAAAGGTCGACATTTAACCTAGATTTTAAGATTCGACATACAGTAAAAAAGAAAATTCCCATCTAACGGTCCCATAATAATGAATTATTCCTTAAAGAGCAGATTATCATCACATCTACCATACGAGACATAAGATTTTTGGTTTAATTCAATTACCATTTCTAGAACCCTAGAAGTGTTTTGAAAAAATTGAATTAATTTATCAAACGAAGATGGAAATAAATTAAAACTGACAGTGTAATCATCATACGCACAGCCGTGCTCATTTTTACTACCATTTTTTCCATTTTAATTGTTACTGTCAGTTTTTCAGCTACTTAAGTTTAATCTTAGCAAATATAAGTAAATAAATGTTAGTTAATGTAAAAACTTTCCACAATATAATGCATTAAGACCCCGGTTACAATATAATAAAAAAAAATTGTTTTTCTAATGTTTCCTCGTATTATTTCATTGATTACATAAGGAGGAATGGAGTAATATTATTTTCATAGAGTTTCCATTAGAGGTGAGGGAGGTCATTTTATTTTATTTTCTATACTAACTAATAAAGTATTTAACTATCCAAGATGATCTTAACAATGTTTTTTTACTGCCTGGACAATCCAAGTTAAAGGAGTAAGTGTTATGAGCGGCAAGATTATTACTTAATTATAACTTTCACTTAATGTAACCTCTTAAAAATCCACTAGGGCCTATTTTCTTAAAAACTAAAATGTTTGAAGAAAATTAACGCAGAATTATGTAAAAAAAAAGTGCAACCCCTGTCATTTCCACCCTCATAAATGTCTTCAGTTTAAAGAAAAAATGACATCGGTTAACTAACTAAAAATAAAGTTAGAGTAAATCAGTATCCAACTTTAGAGAGAGGGGATTGGCTAATCTTAACCATTGGAGATTTTAACGAAACTTTCTTTTTCTTTTTTTTTTTTGTAGAGAGGAGGGAGGGACGGGGGTGGAAAATAAAATGGTTGTCTATATAAGCAAGAAATAATAACTATACATGTTTCCCAACCACATATGAACAATTCATTACGAAAAAATCTGATCTTCTAAGAAGCCGAAAGGGAGGGAGAGGGGGAGGTTAAAACAGTTTAGAATAATTCAATCCATCAACAAGGGAGATCAGAGATATATTATGATTTTTCAAAGTTATTCAGTGCATTTGGTTTAAAAGGTAACCCGTTCAATTCTTTCTGTCTTAGCTGATGTCTAAAATTCAGAAGTCTCGTTATTCTAAAACTACTGACCGGTTTTCAATAAAACTTGAGCTATAAAGTCATTGGTACAGAATAATACAGAACAAACTTTCAAGAAAAAGAATATACTAGAGCGGATATATAAGCAATCACAACCGTAATTATAAGCTGAAAAGATCTATTAAGAATCATTATAACCTACAGAAATCGTAAAAGAGCTCAAAATAACATTGAAATATTTAACTTTAATGTTTATTTTAAGCTTCCCCTAGATTAATTGAGAACTGTTAGTGTTGTCATTTTTATCTATGACTTTTTTTTTATTTCTCATTTACTGAAGACTTTATTTGCATTAAAATAAAAAGTACAAAGTGAAAAAAAAATATCAACTTAAATATGTAAAATACAATGAACAATATGTACGTATAGCAATAACATGTTAAAAAAAATATGAAATAACAGTTAAATATATAAAAATAAAATTAATTTTAAATTATTA
>NW_027106674.1:1499432-1502580 GCF_000696795.3 Halyomorpha halys
AATCATTAAATTAATCATTGTGAAAAGTTTGTTTTAATTAAATAAAACTCACTTGTTTTATTTAAACCTCAACGTTTTCTCACTAACACTTAATGTTTTGCACTAAACGATGATTTTAAAACTAAATGTTAAGTTAAAAAAAAAATAGAAATAATAAAATGAATGAGCGAGATGAAAGAGGAAGCAGAGAGTAATGTTTTTGTCGACAGTATCCCATCCTGTAGGGTCATTGACGTCAGCATGTGTTGTTTGATTCTATAACGAGCGATCTAATTATCTTCTATAGTAACTGTATTCTCTGCTGCATTATTTTATTTTTCTGTTTGATCATATTTTTTTTTTCTTTTGGAAGGATGAATTCTCTTGAGTTCAATGATCCATCAGTTCTGGGCAGGGACAAAATAGAATAATTCTGCACCCGATAAAATCGTTCAATTCAAGTTCAACAAGAACCAACGGAAACCCCCCCTAAATCAAAAAATTTAGAATAAGAATATTAAAAAATAAATCGTTGATTTTTGGCAGCGGTGGCATGAGCAAGCACATGGGACTTCTTCACTGCTTCCGCACCCCGTATGCTCTGACGAGAAAGGAGGATACAAAACAAAAGGAACCGTGAACACATAAAGAATTAAATATTATTAAGATGCACTGAACCTGGCTGCCATCAGCAGGGTTATAATGGAGGCGGCCCAACCAGTAGATTGGAGTCCTCTCAGCTGACCGGTCCTCGATTCTACCATCCACTTACCTTTACTTACGACCTCCGGACTGTGCGCTATCGGCTCAAGGTGCATTCTATTCATCATTGTAAATTAATCACCTGCTGGAGGAGATTTGTGCACGACTGAGAAATATCCAAGGTTAAAACAATATAACTTGTATTTATCAACTAGTGGGAAGTCCCGTCCTAAGAACGGTTTTAATCACACTCTCCCTCTTGATTTTTGAATTATTTAATCAGTCTGTAAAGCTTGTCTATTCTTGTATATATTAAGATAAAGGTAAAACGGGTCTAACTATCTTTCTCCATATTAATCCGATTTAGATAATGTTAGTTTTGTTTTAAAGAGAATTAAATTAACTTTTAAATGCTCCAGAATTTGTAATTTTCGAGATTTTTGTTTGTTTTTTTAAATGAAATAAAAATAGAACTCTTAAATATTTTTGTTTCTAAGCCCAGCCTTATTGCACATATATAACACAAGGAGAATAGTCAGTAATAATATCAGCTTCAGGCCATTATTCTTGAGAATCAGAGATCAATAAATCAGAGATTGAGTGGTATCTGTTCCTTTATATATTAACCTAAAGATAAAATAGGTTTCCATGGAAACTTGCACAGAATATTTACAAAATACGATCCAAAGTTCAAATCTCTGCTAATGCTTGTCCAATTTAAATGATTTTAGATTTGTACTGTAGATAATTTCATTATCTTAAAATATGGGAATATAATCTTCCAGCAAATATATATTTTAAAAATTATTCGAAATACTAAGTTTTTTTTAGATGTTAGAAATGATTTTTTAAACCACTTGTAGTTTCGAGTCTGTTGAAACTCAGCGCTATCGCTCTACAGCATAAGGGGAGCCACCATTGATGATTTCTACTTTATATGTATAGTCTTTTACAGATACAGTGATCAATAAGCCATTGGGTGAATCGTTACAGACACGTACATCCCGTTTCTATTACATAGATGAGTGGTTTAATGGAAGGTAAGGTTCGGACATAAATTCAGTCTGTTTAAAAGATGCCTTCTCGAGTTGTTTGAGAAAATATTTACCTCATTGGAGTATATACAGTAATTCATCTACGTTCAATTCGCCTCACAGACAGGGTTCATGAACCTTTGGCGGGTTAAAAAAATCTTCGCCTTCCAATCCAATTTTTAATAGAAAAATCTATACAAAATATTTATAGAACTTCCCCTATCTTAAAATGTTTAAGATTTCATATCTCCAGTTATATATATATATACATAAGTTAAGTATCGGCGAAAGCCAAATGTCAAAAAAGAGAAGAAGGAATAAGATGTAACACGCGTGAACTGCTGTAACATACTATATATATTTCAAACCTATTTGTTATATGGTAGTGTATTAATTGTGGATAATCTTATATAAGAAAATTAAATATTAATGATTTTAAATTTTAAAAAATAAAAGGTTTTTAACTTATAATAAAGAAAATGACCTGGGCAGAATAGCCTGCAAAAGAAACTTTAAATTAATGTGAGGAAGAAGTTATATTGAAGATGTTCTTGAGGATGGCTAGAATGGCCGGACCGTTGGACTGGTGAAAAATAAAAGTGTTGAGACAAAAATAGATAAAAATTTTGATTTATTTAATAAATAATTATTAATTTATTTCCATGTGAACTGAAATAGATTACATTATTAAATTGAAACTATAACATTATGTTAGCAGCAGACATAACATGCGTCTTGGAGAACAGGAGAAAAAATAATGGATGGAAAGTCGACTACACTGTTGCGAAACTGATATCATATAATGGTTAGCAATATATCAGAACGGACTAGGCTCATACGCGCATTAAAAAAGAAATGAAGTAATCAGGCAGGTAAGTTGTTAGTCATCTTTATGAGCCAGCAGACAAATGAAGACATTATAAGAACATTAAGGGCTTCAATTTGGGATGGCAGACCGCGGTCCTCTTTGGAAGGATTCCTATTTCGTTGTGTCTTCTTCAATTGTTATCAATACCTGGAGTAATTAAACAACATATACATTAATAAAGCGGAGTAGCTCAGTGAGTAAAGGCGCTGTGCTATTAACTCCAAGGAATCGGTTTCAAAGTCGACTATAGAAGATAATTATTTTCCGCTTTACTGTAGTAGTGTGGGTTCGGGGAGCCCTCCGGAGTCCACCCAGCCTCATAAAGTGCTATTGCCTTTAATAGGGGGAAAATCTGGCAGTCGAACGTGATCATGAACACTGTTGTGCAAGAACCTATACTTCCTTACAAAAGGGGTATTCATGATGTTGTGTTAAATGTTATATGTTTTACCATGTTAAATGTTATAACTATAGGATTGCGAGCAGCCCTATTTGAAGTCATGTTAAACGTTAAATGCATAAGAGCCCCTAGCGGATTTCTCAGCAACTTGTTGTATAAGCCTTT
>NW_027106674.1:1511645-1512079 GCF_000696795.3 Halyomorpha halys
ATCTTTATATATACACATGATCAGCTGATCTGCTCAGTCAGCTGACATCGAAGTACCAGCTGACTGTAACTTATATATATATATATACATATAATCCTGTAACTAAATTTTTTTTTTGATAGATATTACAATCTGCCACACAGTTGTGGGCAATAGGTAATAGTGATGAATGATCTGATACATACTAAAATAAAAAAAAGAAGGAAAAAAAAATCTTTCTTAAAATATATACAAACAATAGAATAGACAAGATGAACATAATCAAACTATATGTATGAAAAATAAATAAATAAAATAACATAATGAATAAATAAAATAACATAATGTGTAATTAAATTAAGATAAGGAAATTACTTACAATTCATGTTCCAATCTATTCGTTATTTTATAAAATATTTGACTTCCGTACAACAGGTATTTTTAAACACAGGTAA
>NW_027106674.1:1512129-1512788 GCF_000696795.3 Halyomorpha halys
AACACGCTTTAACATAGATCATGAATACCCCTACTGTACTGAATCCTTGATCCATTTATGGGTTGTAGCTGTACGGATTTTCATTTTGATATATTAATGTAATATATTAGTAACTAAGACTATATTATAATTTTTATTGGTACCAGAGACATCATAAAAAAATGGAGCTAATTTAATGGAGCTAGTCTATGGCGGCTATTACTAGTGATTGTTAAACCTTTGTTCACAAATGAGGCGACAGGTTTTAACTGCTTCAACGAACGACCGCACTAGGTTCTTAACAAGATTCACAACAGTTGTGGAGTTCTATAAAACTTACTAAGAACCTATGTAGGAAGTGTTTTCGTTTTCATTTAGTACTAAGATTGTTTTAAAAATATTACTATCAAGAATAAGATACCTATGCGCAAACAATTCATAATTTATAATTTTACTTTGAAGAGCCAAAGTCAAATTTAGTTAGCCACTATTTGTTTTTCGACGTTTCGCCCTTGGCGACTTTGAAAGAATATCGGAAGCGTACATCAACACCCTTCCTTCTATCAAAGTCACAAAAGCTATCAACTTGAACAGCCCTGATTGTTTCTCTTTTGACCGCAACCCAGACCATCCTCTTCGTTATTTGAAATAATACGGTCAATTATATATATATATATATA
>NW_027106674.1:1519893-1575494 GCF_000696795.3 Halyomorpha halys
TATATATTTTAAAATAACAAAAACACATTTTAACAGAAATCCAGATTAATAGATATATTATAATGTACAGGCACTGGAAAGTAACGATATATTTGTACTTAGTGGCTGACACCTACTTGTTTATGGGATGATAAAGACAAATATGTACTTTTCCGACAACAATTTTTTTTTCTTCAGTAAATAAGAGAAATTATCAGAAAACCACAAAATCAGTTTTTTTCTGGCTTATAACTCACAAAGAATGCTATCAAATTAAGGTAATCCTATATTAACATAAAGATAAGAAAATGACCTACAGTTATTGTTCTTATCAATTTTAGTGCAATGTGCGGTTTTTATTCGTCTGAGAAGTTGCAGAGAAGGCGGATGCTATATTTCATTTATCCTTGACATTTCGGACAAAATTGTATATAATCAAATGTTAATCTAAAATTTACTTATCATTTTATAAGCATTTCAGCAAAACTACAATAATTAACCACAAATTATTTTCATTTTACAATTGTAATAAATCATATATATGAAATACCAATGGATATTTAAGCAACTTATTTTACGTTATTTGCTTTCCTAAATTAGAAACAGACTACCCTGACACATGTAAAGTCGTGGTCTGATTATTGAATAAGAGTAAGAATCATATGCGTAGGTTTTCGGTTAGAGCGAGTGTTTCGGTAGCAATGTTGCTTGGATAATATATCGTTAACGTATAGTAACGAACTGAGTTGGTTTTGCAGTAGGATTTATATCAATGTCGGAAATGTGAGTTCTATTCCTGACAGGGAAGGCAGAGTTTGATCGCCCCGTAAAGGGTTATAGACATAAAAAGTAAACCAAAAGACGATTCTAATGGGACGTGACGAAGATGGCCATATGATTAAAGGAGCCTGACAGGAAGAGGCAATGTAAGCAATGAGGCAATAATTATAAGGCAGTGGCTGAGGACTCTTGGGATGGGAAAGAGAAGGAAATCGAAAGTGTGGATGAGGGTATTTAACTGGAGTAGTGGAGTGGGGGTCTCCCTATCTACTACCCGTTCTGATTACATCTGACTGCCTGCATCCTGGTTAGTGCACTCCTATCCTCTCTCTAATAGTCTTCTCAATCTGTCTTCTTGAGGATTAGATAGCTTGTAGTAGGTTGGTACTTCAATGCTAGGGGGTGCTTGTGTCGGGTCTCCTCTTCACACGACTAATGGTACAGTAAAAAAGAAGAGAGCTTCCCCAACACTTGGGCTAAGGTTCAACAGCCTTTGCGGAGGTACAATGCATGTGCTTCTGAATATGCAACACAATTCCATATGCTTATTCATGGACAGGTACGATCCATGTATTTATTAAAATATTCAACTACATCAATGTCGTAAGGGCAGGGCCGCTTTTAAACTAGAGGGGACTCCGGATATAGGAGCCCACCAGATTATCATCAGGCCCATCAAATTATGGTTTAAACAACTTTGGGTTATCAACAGAATTAAACATAGTTATAATCATGATTTATTTAATACATGACAATTGACAAAATTGAGATGAAAAAAAAGAAAAAATGACTAGAGATTGTAGGAAGGTTGTTCGGTTGTTTGTAACCAACTTTTCGTCCTACTTTGCAGGGTTTCACCTTGTCTAAACACGAACAAGATACAAACATTATAAAATATGATATAAATACTGGAATATGCATAGAAAGAGATAACTAAGAGGATATAAATGTAAATATTGGAAGATTGTTAGTTGACCGCAATTTATGCTCTAGATAACGTTTAAAAAAGGTAGTTTATTTCATTTGCCGATTTAGGAATTCCGTTCATAAAAAATAACTCCCATGCGATCCGCTCTTCTAAAAATAGCGTTGTCATCATTTACAATTATACTCAATGTGCATATGAAAGAATAATTATAATGCAGAGCGAATAGTTGTGAAAACAGTTCGGAAATAAACAAGCGGAAACATTTATTCCTTGTAACTTCCACAATTGTAGTCTTGGAGAGAAAATAGGACGACAGAATTGTAGATCATAACAAACTAGAACCTTCCATGAAATTAAATTTCTATTCAGAATAGGCACATTGAAGTTATATAATGAGGCCATTGAGGCCAATATTATTGTAGCTATAGGTAATGAGATCGAAAACCAAAATTACATAGTTATCAGACTAGTAACAGAACCATAAGTCTATCGGACAGGAGTTATTAATTGAGCTTAGTAAACATTGAGGCATCTACAGGGCTGAACACCAATAGCAGACCAGACAACTCACATTTCACTTTAACAAGTTAATACAGACTAACCGCCTACAGTACATCACTAGCAAACAATTAAGTAGCTTTATACAGCTATGGCAATCAGATTAGGCAACTAGAGAACAACCTAATTATTCTAATAATATTAACAGTGGCTATGTTAAGTTGTTCAGAACAGATCTTCGATAATGGTAACAATAAGATTAGTTTCTATTGTATTACAAAGGAATATGTAAACAATATATATATTTTTTATGATTAATAATGTTTAACAAAAAATGAGAATATTAATCGCCTAATTGAGACAAGATGCTAAAAATACATTAGGCTTGTTCCAAAACGAATTTTGACAATCATTAAAGTGGCGTAGTAGCAATGCGGTTCATCTGTTAAAAAACCTGTACCAGGATGAGCCCGCCAGTTCGATGATGGTCACACCTTGGGTTGGAACAAGCCTGTTAGTTGGACTGCCGGGGAATCGCCAGCTCGCTGATACTATGCATTTTTTATTTTTTCGAAATCGAACAATTAAGAAGCAATCGTCAGCTACATATTCAAGTAAGCAGACATCAAATACTTAGGGATGGTAAGCAAAAATATTTTATCTCGACTGGTTCATATCTCTCAATATCGATCTATTTCACTTGTTCCTGGGTCGTCCTTACTTCAAACAACCTAGTGGATTCCAATTAAGGCATGATTCTGTTTGGAATTGTTTATAACATAAATAACTTCAGGCTAATAGACGCCATGTATTATCTTCAAGCATCTATTAACAAATTTTTTCCGTATTTAGTTTGATGACCCTCCACGTTTCTGAGGCATAAAATTGCTTTAAACAGACGCAATCTTTCACCCGGAGAGACGTCCATGTTCTTCAAGACAAAGCATAACTGGTCGAATGCTCCGTTGATTCGGCGTATTATGCTCCTTATACCTCACCCCATTCCTCTGTCTTCAGTCAAAATGCAGCCAAGATTAATCGGTTTAGTAGGTGCGATCTTTTTTCCCCGCATACAACCGATCTTCGAATTTTTGTTTAAATCGTTTTTTTAATCTCATTACTTATCATCAACTAAAGCAACGGTTCTCATACCTTTTCCACCACAGCACCCTTTTTGAACTAAAAAAAGGTTCGATGCACTCCAGTAGAGCCAAAAAACTACCACAATAAACTTTAGAGCTCTTGAATATGTAGCAAAATAAGAAAAAAACAGTGCAAAGTGAATGCTGGAATGTGTTGTATGTTTGCTATTTTGTTTTTCCTTTTTTATTTATTTTAAAATTTAAAATTGCTTTCACTTGCGGTATCCCTGACATACGCTTGGAGCAACCACGGATGCCGCAGCTTCCACGTTGGGAACAAATCATCTCGATAGGTGGACCGTGCGAGTCTCGGGATGATCCGCAGGGCAGTCACATATTTTAGTGACAATTTATTGGTAAACGTATTATAATAATTATCTTTCTTGAAGTTTGGGAGTTAGCTGAAAGGTTCTAACCGGAATATGAATCATAAAAGTATTTCAAACTGCACTTTTAAGCAACTTATTTTTCAAATATTTCGAAGGGGACCACCCTTTGTCCCAAGTCAGGACGGAGGAGAGCGGCTCATGGTTCAATGGCCTAAAATCACATCTTTAATATACGAATTACTTTTTTAACGACATGTATCAGTGTCAAATTAATTAAAATTCTCGAAATGAATAGCAATGCTATTTTAAATTTAATTATAATGAAGCGTACCGAATAAATGAAATACACTAAAGATAAAAAATGTATACACCTGGAAAAAAAGTAATAACGTAGTAGTATATAGTAAGAAGTTTGTATTTTGATTAGTAAGTAGGTATTTTGAGGTTGTTAGGAATAATTTATATGTACATACATATACAAGCTTATGTATTTTATTTCTTGTTAGAATATTTTACTACAGAGGTATCTCCATTCACCTTGACCTCAGAACAAAAACGAATTATATTTATCTGTTAGCGTCGTATGGATATGTATTACATTATGATTCAGATACATATGAAATTCCTTTCTTTTTGTTATGACATCAAGAAAGATGATGATACCTGAGTAATAAAACAGGTACTCTGATTTTGAAAAGGAAAAATAAAGGAAATATGTTTCGTGGCTTTAATCCGTTCGCATTTGACACTAATAAATTAATAACACTAAAACACGAAGCAAACAAACATAACACGATCGATAGAGATAGATTGTAAGTAAACAGATCGACCATCGGCGATGTGAGTACACAGCATTAGAGATAGGACCGCCTGCTACCTGAATAAAACAAATTATTTGCTCAACAACTTGCGTGCAAAGAGCCGATATGGACAAACTGTTGCTTTTTGCCAATTGATCTTGACATTAAATTATTCCAAGCACCGAACCGATAATTGCTACCATGCCCCCCAGTAATTAATGTTACTCAGCCATTTGGGAAATCCAATATTCGGCTGAAACAATTAACAATGATTGAGGAAATCTGCAGAGATTCTATGAAGAAATTACCTTAGGTACAAGGGTATTATGGGAAAATAAGCTATATTTATTGCAAACTAAAATTATTGAAAATTCGATTTTTTATTTTTGACAATTTATTTAAGAATCTAAAAAAAGTTATATGATAACTACTCTGTAAATGACTACAAACTGGATTGAACAGTAATCACCTCCTAAGTTACTTTTGGTAAGGACAGAAATAAAATTATACTAGAAGACAATCAGCATCATAAGAATGCTTTGTTTTTCAAAACAAATACAGGGCAAAAAATAGCACACATGTTATTAAGATAAACTAGTTGCAAGGGCATAGATGCTAATAATAGCTTTTGTTTAACAAACTGGACTGTATTTAGTGCTCACTGTTTATAACATGTTTTTTCTCTTCCTTACTTACGAAAAACTCTGTTGCATTAGGCATTCCGCAGTATCTATTCTCAAGTTTCGCAAAACTGTAAATCTCGAGTAGCTTCTTGGTCCAGTACCTTCGGAAATCTAGCCTCTGGAACAAAAATATTAAAATGATCCTACAAAAAGTTGGAGGAGCGTTCCACTCCGTGGTGGTGCGTTGGCCTGTTCTTCCAACCATGGGCTATGGAACGGTTGGTGGAACCGTGTGTTACAAAATTCGAACATTATGTGCAAGGAAAACCTCTTGCGAGCGAGAGGAATTATAAAATTTGTATACGAAGAATTACAAAAAAGAACTTAATTCGTTCTCTACCGTTTTCCATTGATTGTTATTGGACGAAGAAGCAAAGATCTATCACGAAAATAGGGAACGATTTGTACAGTTTAGATTTAGTTTTTTGAAGGTATTAAAATTTTAATTTCATAATTATTCCCCTTAGAGTGTTACCAATGGGTAGTTTCTCTACACGCCTCTATCACTCCATTTTCATCTTACATCACATTTACTAGATAGATGTAATATACAGTTGTAAATAGCAATAAATAAAAAAATAATTAACAACTAGTCCAGAAAGATTATGGGATGATTCGAATGCCAACAAATAACTCGAGTCTCTTAAATTCTCGTCTAGATAAAATCACAAAAAAATTTAGATTATTTAAACTGTGGTATGATTTTTCTTTTACCCCTAAATTATTAATAGAAAAAATTAATTTCTTTTTATGATTATAAAAATTTCCAAGTTAATAAATGTGTCCTTGAGTTTCCTAATCCATTCCTTTGATTTTGATAAAGGTTGTATATTTACCACATTCCGCAACGCTGACAATAGACTTATCTCTGAAAGCTTCTACATCTAACTAGAACCTTCTTCCGTCAACAGAACTTATCCCTGGCATATTCGCAAATACTTAATTTATTAAAAAAGTATCAATGTTATAATTTATTAATTGTTTTTTTTTTTACTACTCCTTACATTATTTATTTTTTTAGTGTGTTGCTTTTATTTATATCCTTTATTTATCAGATTTTTTTCCTTTACACATTTTTTTATATATCTTTTACCTATGATATTTTTTTTAATAAAATAATTTTCTTTTTATTCAAAAAATAAAGTCTTTAATTTATGAAGTTATTTATGGGTCTGCTCGTACATCGGTTCTTAATCTAATAAAACTTTTTTTTTTTAAAAAATCCTATAAAAGTTCACATATTACTAATGAATCGAAATAATTTTCATCTTATCGAATTTCGGAATTGTATTTAATAGTACAGACTAACTTATCTAAACGGACAGCCCTGTACAACGGATACTACTCTTTGCAGAAAATTTTGTTAAGATGCCTACCCACAGGGTAGATACATTAGAACCTTTTTATTACAGAACTTCTCCATTTTATTCCTCATCAGCACTCTTCACTACTCCATGAGGAAGTCATAAAATATGAAACAAGCTCAGGACTTTAGAACTGAATTTCGTAGGTCCAGTTAATTACGGCAGTTAAAAGGCAATTTAATTGGCGATGTGCAAATAACTCTATTATTTCATTATTGCGTTCTTTTTACATTTCTCTACTTCTTAACCGAAACCTCTGTATAAAGGACAAAATAATCGTGTCCGTATATAAACACTTCACTGTTAGCATTGAAATATCCAATAACTAAACTTACTGAAAATCTCTTAAAGGAGTAGAACATAAAGAATATTTTTCTTATGCTTTTATACATAAATACTAAGTTAGCAGTCGTGCAATTCAACAATTTTTGAACCTAAAAATGGAATAAGGCTCTATCAATAGTGATGCAGAAGAACGATTTGTATTAGATTTCCCAAGTAAATGTGAATTACAGAAACAATTATGGATATAGTTTTTAAAAAATAATTCCACACAAATATCGGTTATATCCTAAGCTCATATTAGGGTTTCCTTTATGTTAGATTCTGTTCCACGCTGTGATGCTACTTAAGGGAAAAAATCCGTGTAGATATAAGTTTCGCCTTTGTTAACAATGTGATCTTTATCGTTGAGAAAATAAGATGTGTAGACTGGAGGAACCCTTGCCTATAAGTGCCCACTTGGTCAAAGACAGCCATATCGGTTAGTTCGACAGCTCAAGCCGAAGAGAAATACTTAAACCTCTCTCCGATCAGCAAGGACTCAAATAGTTCCTGAATAACGATCAACAAAGATGTCAAATTATCGAATTCAATACCGTATAAATTTTGAAGCGAGTGGCATTCAAGCTAATTTGGGAGTGACGAGAAAGTTTAATCAGGTCAAAGAGGATGACTCTTAGAAACCACTTGGAGTGGCTGAATCATTAAGCAACACGGTAAGAGCAAGTCTGTACGCCTTCTTGTCAGATCTGTCTAATTTTTACATAATAATAAGATGTCTGGCCTACTTTTCTCGCCTACATTTGCCATTATTTATTACAGTTAAGACGTTTTTGGAAGCTCTTGAACATTTGTTTATTGGTTATTTTCGCCAGTAAAACAACCAAATTTGTCTTGTATGAAACCACAGTTTCAAGGTCAATTGTCCTAACTGGAAATATGAATAAAGGACCTGACAACAAGAAAAAAATTCCTATGTCGTTAATGCTTTAGTTAGGAGTTATTTACGTCTAACAATTTTTTAAAGATACATTTTATTTCAACACTTTTTTTTTCTAAATTGAGCTTTGTTTTCAAACCAATCAGCAACTTAGCAATAAATTTTGGATTAGACAGCTACCATTATGCATCACATAAAGGGACGAATCAAATGTGCTGATAGTGACAATGATACAAATATAAATTGTAACGGTGACCTTTGCATAGGTACATATCCCCTGGTTGAATACGCTACCGCAAGGAAGAACCGTTATTATCCAACGCCCGGGGGAAGGTGCAGCATCGCTCTCCCGCTGCAACAAAACTAGATTCCAATACGTTCAATACCGAATCTGTTTCGATTAATATTCGTCCATCCTCTTCAGTCTGTGGGGAGGAAATGTTAGACTGACTTTCAAAGACATAACATATTTATTTGTATTCTTCCCCACGAAACATGCCCAATTGTTCTAGATTGAGCAAACCTGAAGAAACTATAATAGAATCGAGTATCAACAACAATTATTTAGAATATAATAAATCAATAACAGAGGAAACAGCTGTACGAGCGGACAAAATTATTTTTTTAGATTTTAGATTTTAAAAACATAAGTACGTGTGAGTCTCACACACAAATTTAAACTTTAATTCTGTTATTTAAATTTTGGAATATATATATATATATTCGAATTTTTTTAACAAGTAATTCTATTACTTGAGGTGGCATTTATTCGTAATTAATAATTACTTCACCATATAAAATACTTAGTTAATTTTTTATTTTTCAACAAAATTAGGATTTTTATGCAGTAAAATACTGCAGAATATGGTAAAATATGCAATAAAAAATCTTTACATAATAAACCGTTAAAAAACCTATTTTCACACACTTTTTCAATACTCTGGGGCTCATATCCATCTATTTCTAATTCAGGATTAAATCTCATTTCTAAATTCATGATTTAAACTTTGAAGAACACGGTTCACTTTTAAATAATAACAAATATTGCATTAGCAAATTTCTATATTCAAAGAAGTAAATTATTTAAATAAGCTTTGTTTTATGATCTGGAATTTAATCTACAACGTAGTATCCTATTTTTTTTTTTAAGTTCACTCACATAAATATGCAATTATATGTATTTATCTTCAAATATGCAAAACACAATTTGGCAAATTGCACCTGAGCAACTGTAAAAATACATGCAATTTTTTTAATCGACGCCCAGTTGCAATAATATTGGTGGACAGTAACTTGGAAATAATGTTTTCTACAATTTCAAATTACTCTAATGTATCCCACTGTATGAATTTTATTCATTTTTACAAACTTCGAGTAAAAAACAAGAAAACAGGATCTGTTGGCAGGATGAAGCAGTCGAAATTAATTATGTAAAACGTTGATAGTTACAGTAAAAAACTTTCACAACTTACGAAAATTACCGGAAAGGAAAGGACCGGCCAAAAAATTAAAGAAATAATGTGTTGGAGGACATACAATCATAATTATTAATAAAGAAAACCAATTAGGAAACCTATAGATATGATTTCTACCTCTTTGAAAATCCTAAATCTTCCTCATGAGGTATTGACCGTAGATTAATAATTGGAGATGGTCGGGGGCGGGGGAGAGGGGTCAGTAAAAAGAACATAAACAAAAAAACATTTATTCATGCCGACATTCCGACCTGAGTTTCAGGTCTTTATCACGGCTATAGAACAAAAGAGATAACCATCATTTAGAGAAACATAAAATTGAAAAGAAATAGCATACTGACAAATTTGGAAATTATACAAAATATTGAATTGAATAATACAAAATATTTGATTGATAACCATTTTTGGATAATTTTTTGTTTATCCATTTTCTTTTTACTCCCCGCACCCCTCCCCCGACCATCTTCTCAAATTCTTAATCCTCCTTTGAATCCCATCCTAAATATGAGTATAATCGGAACGAAATAATTTCCAAGGTGATTGTTATGCGACATATATGAAATACATTTCTAAGCAGTTGATTGTTCCCTGTGGACTTCCCATCAGTCAATTATTATTCCCTTTTTAATATTAATGTCGGAAACTGTCTGCAACCTTGAAATAAAACAAAACCAAAGGCAAATAAGCTCTATAATTCTATTCAATTCGCATCATAACTTGCAATATACGCCAAACCATTTCAAAATATAAGCTAAGCATTCACGAAGAACCGACATCAGGATAAGAAAGAAATGTTATAATGAAAATGTTGAAATTTACAAAATAATGAAATTTATACTAGAAATAACCCAATGCTCCATATAGTGGATTTGTGATCAAGATGAAAACTACCGTTTATTTTTAATAACCAAATAAATTTATTGTAAAAAAACTATTTAAAGGTAACCAAATAATAAATAGTTTGTTTTCGGTCTTTGCCAGAGGAGATTAGAAATTATTGGGCAGAACACTATTCAGATAAAATATAAACAAATTAAATGAAAAGAAAAATAACTTTATTCTTTGATAGCAAAATGAAATGACAAAGGTTACAAATATAAATTAGTAGTAACATTGAAATATCAAAAGGAGTTAGATTTGGTTGTTCTAAGAAAACAATGAATAATGATGAACATACCTCCAAAATGTATGTTTCCGAAATAAACTAATAATTTATTCAAACCTATCCTAACTGCACACTGTTTACATTTCTAAACTAGGTGTTGTCGAAGACACTCAGCTACCTTCGGCATTCAAAGTTGGTCGTGATTTTGAAAGTTGCTATATGATAGTTCCATATAACTGTGAATGTCACCATGCAGAATGCTTTTTGCTTCTGTACTCAAATTATTTTTTATAGAAAAGATGAATAACAATTCTATAACACGTTAAAGTGCATATACAATAACATCCCGTCTTTTAGAAGAAATATCAGTATGAGATAGGATTATTTCCATAGTTTTTTTTTTAAATTACATTGTTTTTATATACCTATATAAAGTTACAAGTGGGTTTATTTGTAATAATATTATATATAACGAACGTGCAGTATCTAAACAAATCTAAAAATTGTAATAGTTAATTTATTGTATTTCAGTTCAAATGAGAAACAATACGAATTTACTTAAGATTCTTTATTATAGAGGTTACTTATAATAAATACTGATAAACTATGTCTGAATACATAATGTCTTAAAAAAACGTATGATTGATATAAAAACAGACATAAAAATATGGTATTTGATATAAGACAAATAATCAATAAGAAAATTAAGGCGATATTAAAATTAGGGTACTGAGAAATTGGAAGGGAAGCAGCGAGTGCTTCACATCGAGCGTTTCTCTTTATTCTTCCTGGCGAGTGCCAAATTAATGTACAAGAGTCGAGGTGAAAAAAAGGCAGTTATTTAACCCTAACTTTTTATTACTTTAATGAAAAATATCTATTATTACTAATAAAAATTGATGAGTCTGCCAAGTATAAGTAGGGGCAATTAAAAATGGTGGCTGTTTCAAAACATTAAAAATTTTTTTTTTTTCATTCCGAGCTTTAAAACCATCAACAACACTAGAAAACTTAAGAAAACATCATTTAAAGAAGAGTAAATTTGCTAAAATATTAGCCCTAATAGAGCTATTTACGTTCAATGGTTCTCGAGATATAGCTTTTTAAAAAGCAACATTTCATGAAAATGTTCTGAAACATTAGTAGTTTTTTAGTGAATTTATTTTGAGAAATCTATACCTCAAAAACCATTCGACGTACAGATGTCTGTTAGCACTTAAATAATAGCTCTTAACGTTGATATTAAAGCTAGTTTAATGTACTATAAAGTAGTATCTTCGTAGGAATAGTAGTTTTCATGATATTTGCTAAAATAAATTGATTTATTGTTGTTCAGACAACAAGTTTGATTTATAAAAAAATATCTCAGGAACCATTCGACGCCCAAATGTCTGCCAGCACTCGAATCAAAACTATTTAAATTTACTATAAAATAGTTTAAACGTTTATCTTTGTAGGAGTAGTAGTTTTTATGATATTTGACAAAATAAATTCACAAAATATTAATTTCTAGTTGTTTGGATAAAATGTTTGATTTTTGAAAAAATATATCTTTGGGACCATAAGACGTACGTTTGTCTAACGGCACTCAAAATAAAGATAATTCAACTTACTATAAAGTGGTTTATGGCACGTATCTTTGTAAGGGTAGTAGTTTTATGATATTCGCATATGAATTGAACATGAATTTAATATATGAATTCGCATACATTTTGCACATGAAAATTTGTCCCAACAACTATACGTCAATTTATTTTAGCAAATTTCTTGAAAACTACAATTCCTACGAAGATAAAGGTCATAAATTACTTTATAGTACATTACACAAGCTTTAATTTGAGTGCTAATAGGCATCTATGGATTGAATGGTTTTTGAGATATAGATTTTTCAAAATGAATTCACTAACTATTGATCTTTCAGAAATATTTTTAGGGAATGCTGCTTTTTAAAATGCTATATCTCGAGAACTATTGAACATAAATAGCTCTATTAGGGCTCATATTTTATAAAATTTACTCTGCTTTAAATGATACCTTAGGTTTTCTAGTTTTGTTGGTAGTTTTAAAGATATAGAGCATTAAGTAGCCGTCCCGCAAAATGAAAAACTTGATCCCCAACCATGGTTAGAATAGGTTGGTCATCTGTAGATAACTAGGCAAACATCATTTTCGACGTGGATTGCCTTGAAAAACAAAAAAAAAGATATAGAGCTCCGAAAGAAAAATTAATATTTTTAAGCGTTTCGAAACAGCTGCCCTTTTTTTATTCCCCCTACCTATACTTGGCAGACTCATCAATTATGACTAGTAAAAACATTTTTTTTCATTAAAATAATCAAAAATTGGGGTGAAACGACTACCTTTTACCCTCTTGGGCTCTTATGCCCACAAAAGGTTTCTGTTTATTACGAATCCAAAGAGATATTGCACAGGATTCTTACTTTTCGGTATCACACATACAAGTGTCACTCTTACTGATAGTGTAGTGATTCACGTCTATCTGACTTTTGAGTGATGACTGCCAATCCGACTTAGCTATTCAGAGTTCTAGTTTGAGGAATATAAGAGGGAAACTAAAATGGGTCCATAGGACTATTCATTCGTTTTCGAATTACCCCCTATTAAAAGGTTTTTTAAAAGGTGTGTTTTTAATTTTAAATGAGAATAATTAACTTGAAGTGAAAACTTTTTTTTTGTAACATATTTTCTTCTCAATGTATTCAAATTTAACTTGACATGAGAAAAACCCTGTTAAAAGAAAAATATTAATATTTGAATGAAGGATAGAATGCTAATAAAATACATAGCATTAAGTACAGAAACTAAATATAGTGCGATGTGACATGTTTAAAAATTAATATAATTAATTAAATGCAGGATGGACTATATTATTAAAAAATATAGGGTATACTAAGACATAAATTAATCATCTATTATTCCTCCGAGATAGCTAGGATCCAAATAGCTCCTGGATGGGAAACACAAAGAGACAAACCGGATTCGCGAAAAAAACTTAAGAACAGGTTCCGGTTCCCGAATCAAATCGAAATGCGAAAAAAAATTAATCTGGCTTCCTCATATGCTATATCTGGCCTAATATATCGCTAAATTCTAATATGGGAATTTTTTTTTCTCTTCAAAAGAGTGTGAGAAAAATTTTAAAAATCAGCTACTGATACTTCCTACCACATTGTTAGGATTTTAAATTTTTAATGGTTGACTCCTATCATCCACAAATCTTTTATACTAACAAGCTCATGGAAAAGCTAAACTCTAATGTTTTTACATTACAAAGATCATTAATTTAAAAAATGATTAAAATAAAGACATGGATTTCGAGACTATGAAAAGGTATCGATTGCGCCGTAAACTCGAACTTTAGTGTGTTATATTGCTAACTCTCTTTTCGTCTCTTTCTTCCACACAATTGTTTTCATTTAGATGCGCTGTGGTGTAATATGTGTAAATGAGGTAATATAACTGCTGATATACGGTTTGGATATTGTTAACTAGTATGTAGTGTAATCTTTTAAATTGTTAGCTATAAATTATATGTGTAATCATCAGAAATAAATTCTGTATCAATAGGACCAACTTGTATTAGAAATAAAACAAAAAAGACTTGAAATGGTAGTTGCATATATTACCCAATGTAGAAATTTTCAATACAAGAAATATGAAAACTTACATTCATAAGTCAAAAAAAGTATTTAAACGTTTGGATCATTTGATTTAGTAAGGTTGAATTTTTGACATCGACATGCGTTTAGGCAAAAAATATCATTTACACGAAAGGATCTCATGTTTTGAAAAGTGGACTTTATATGACAAAAGGAGTCGGTCAGCTTAGTGGTTAAGTATGAAAAAAAAACCGAGGCACCTGTCAAAACCAAGTTTGTATCCCAAAAAATTATTACTTTCTGTGTGGTGATCGATGGCAGGAATAATTCATGTCTCCTATTTATCTAGAAGTGAAACCACCATCCCATCCACATCGTACTGCAGTTATATTGAGATATTGGATAAAAAAACTTATTACAAAAAACAACTTCCATAGGTTAATCGGAAGCGACCTATACTCAAAATTTTTCACGACGGACAGTGAACAAACTTGACGAGCTCGGTTACAAAGTCCTTCCACACCCACCTTATTCGCCAGACTTATCTTCGACAGATTTCCATCTGGTCAAGAATTCTTTATTGGTAAAAATTCTGAAAACTATTATCAGGTCAAAAACCCATTTTCTGACTTCATTTCTTAACAAAACCATGAATTTTTCATTTCTAGTACTAAAAAGTTAATAACACGTTGGGGAAATTGACGGTGAATATTTTGAATAAAATGTTTTAATTTAATAAAGTTGTTCTACTAAATAACTTTTCCAAATAAAACTGACATTTCAAATGAAACGATCCAATAAAAACAACCCAGATTCCATTCTAGAATGGCAGTACCAATGGACCGATTTAAAGTTCCGTTTTGGTAAAGAGTGGAGGCGTAAGTCCTACTAATGCCTTCGATTAACGGATACAGTTTGTGTCAAGTCAGGCCATCTGTTTTTGTTCGAGTCCATTTAAATGAATGTGGGGTGTAAGGAGCTTGGATTGATCAACGGATCTGGGTAACCTTATTTTTCCAAATATTTACATTCAATAACTGGGTCTGGTTAAACAAAAGTAATCAAAAGTAAGTAGTGCGGACTTTCTGCCCAGTAATCGCTTGAATAATTAAAGAATTTCGATTGTGAAACATTAATACATCTTTAAAATGCAAATAAATTCAAAATAACAATGAATGCATCTGCTGAAGAATATATATTTAAATTGGATGAAGTTGACCGTATGAAATAGATTGTAGGAGGATAGTCCAGTGGCAGTCAATAAAGGTATCAAAATAGTAAAAGGAAACTATTTATTGTAAACCATAGCTTCGCCCCACTTTTTAGGGCTTCACCAGAGCTGTCAGATTGAAATAGAGATCTCAACAATTGAATATGATAACTAATTTATTTTCATACTGGAAGATTATTGATTGACCGTGTGTAAAGATGAAAGGAATATGGTCCGGGTGCGGTCAAAAAAACTCAAATAGTAGAAATATACTATTTTATTGAGCCAACGTTTCACCCCACGTTGCAGGGCTTCGTCAGGGCTAAAAAAGATACAAACATATAGTTACAAAAGGAAAAAAAAAAAGAAGAGAAAAAATAAAAACAAAAACATAAGTGTAAAGTAACAGGGGTATAAAATGTAAAAAAGTAAGATATAATAAGAAAAATTAAAGGTTGTAAATAGTAAATGTAAAGGGTAATAGTAACAGATAGATAAGAAAAGAAATATTAAATAAAATATAAATAAAGAGATGTAAAAAGAAAAAAGAATACAAATCTTTTTACATCTCTTTATTTATATTTCTTTTCTTATCTATCTGTTACTATTACTCTTTACATTTACTATTTACAACCTTTAATTTTTCTTATTTTATCTTACTTTTTTACATTTTATACCCCTGTTATTTTACACTTATGTTTTTGTTTTTATTTTTTCTCTTCTTTTTTTTTTCCATTTGTAACTATGTGTTTGTATCTTTTTTAGCCCTGACGAAGCCCTGCAACGTGGGCCGAAACATTGGCTCAATAAAATAGTATAATTCTTCTATTTGAGTTTTTTTGACCGCACCCGGACCATATTCCTTTCTTCAAATTTATTTTCAACATTTGACCCCGCAACATCAATACATTATTCCCTTAATTGATTAAGAACCTTCATTGGTATATTAATGATTCCATATTCATTTTGAACATTAACAAATATCACTTAATATAATTACAATAAAACTCAAAAATGAAATGAGTTTTCTAGAGTAGAGATTTGAATCTGACAGCCCTGACGAAGTCCTTTAAAGTGGGGCGAAACGTTGGGTTTTCTTTTACTATTTTGATACCTTTATTGACTGCAGACCGGTCTATCTTCCTACAATATCTATTTAAGCTAGTAAAAGTCCAAAAAGGCATAAGAAAGGAAAAAATAATTGTACAATCTGCATTGATAAGTGAATGGCATTGAGAAGAAGAATACATTTGATGTCTTAAAAATTAACGAATGTCGATGACACATGCTTGTCTAATTCTTTAATCACTTATCACGAAGCTGTAAGAGTGGTCTTAAACCTGGATTAGGGAAATAAATTATAACAAATCCCATCAAATCATCCTTACCGTTCGTCGTAAACTGCCTAAGGCATCATTTGAACAAGCGGCCAAATTTGTATCCTCTTATGAGACTGAAACGACTATTTGTTGGTTGTTCACTTTAGCAATTATTAACAGAACGCAATAAAAATTTAATTTATTAAAAAGATTGCTATGATCAACCCTATTTGGTACCATATATATGTAGATACATTTGTGGCCTATGATCTGTCATAAAATCGGTTCCTCTAAATTTAATAATCCTTTGACTGGAAGATTCTTAAGGTATTAACTTGGTAAAAGAAAAGTAATTGTTCTCCTGCAATGTATGACTATTTGAAAAAATTTTTACTCATTAATGACAATAATATTATAAGATATTAGCTAATAAGACTAATAGGAGAATAATTATATGTTAAATATAAGTTTTTTGTTATCAGCAGCCTGAAGATGGGGGAAATCTCCTGAAACGTTGCTGTGTAATATGAAATAAATTATTATATTGTAATAAGGAAGAAATTGTTGTCATTCACTAAACCAAGTTAATCGGTTCCTCTGTTTCCGGGGCTTTCTGGTGCAGTTCCTCAGGAGCAATTGAGATCGAAAGTATGTCTGCTTCCACACTATGGTGTGAATTAAGGAGGAGGATATATCGAGTAGAGCTTGGAGTCTTCACAATGACAGTGGACTCCTTTCCTAACTAATCAAACGAAAACATAACCAATGACTTAAAAAGACAACCACTCATCTTAACATTTTAATTTAATCTCATTCATTTATATTTTTTGGAAATTTTCAAATGATTTTAAATGATTCAATATTTAATTTTTGTTTTCCTTAATTCAGGTCTCGTAACGGAAACTGACGTCCGAATCGCCAAAGGTATTGCCATGGTTACTTCTATGAATTTATTTACATTTTTAAAAATTATTTAAACAAGTAATTACTAACGAACAACTATAAACGTCCGATATTAACACACGTAATAAAAAACATATCTTATTGGCTATTTAGCATGCCCATACTTAATGTCTATTTAACTATTTCATTCCATATAATATATGGAAAGCGGGCTGGCTCAGTGATAAGGCACTGTGTGACAGAGGTTCGAATCCGGCTGACAGATAATTATTATTATGTTACTGTAACCGTAAATCAATCTTGTAGGTTATTTTTAATGCATTATAGCATTTATATTCACTTTGTTAAACATAAAGCTATAATATAAAAAAAAGATGTACCGAAGAAATATATACTGATAAAGATTGATTTTAATCTATAAAGGTCTCTAACCTCTCAAACCCCCTAGTTTCTAATCTTGCATCCTCTTCCATTCCTGACAATCCTTCGAGGCGCCTGAAAAGAAGCAGGCCACGAGACCAGTTAATGTAAAATGTCATTAGAGTGCTACCAATGAGTAGTTTCTCTACACGCCTGTAACACTCCAATTTAACTTAGATCAGATTTACTAAATGTATTATAATATACAGTTGTAAATAGCAATAAATAAATATTTTAAAAAAAATCAATGAAGGGGGCCGTGTGAAATATCATAATGAGCATTCCAAATAAGCTACTACTTTTTAAAAGAGCTTTTTAGAACATAAACAAATAGCCAATTAAAGATGTTAAATGATAATAAATAGAAGTGAAATGGTTGACCTTTGACGTGTTAACAAGCCTATTTGAAGAATTGGAGCAATTCCAAAACGTTTGAAAAGAAAATCTTTTTTTATTTTTTAAATTATTTATTTATTGATATTTAGAACTGTATTAAAAATATATGCAATAAGTAAATTTGATGTTAGTTGTATAATGACATGATACAGACATGTGGAAAATCTACCCTTCGATAGAACTCCAAGAACATTCCTAGAGAAGATCTCGAGACCATTTTCTTTTCAGACGCGTTAGACGATTATCAGCTAATGAAGAAGCCAGATTAGAAACCAGTGGGTTTCGGTGGTAGGGAAGTTTATCATGGAAGAATTGGTAGCTGGTTTTCGCCATATCGGTAACATGTAAAGAAACATGAAAAGGGAATATGGTCTCATAAAAAAGAAGTATTATAGGTATAAAAAATATTATTGTTAAAAAATAATACTTTCTAAGTCATGAGTAAAGTTCCGAAATCAGTAGTTAGTGACGATTTGTTGGGAAGGTGTTAGGCGAAAGAGGTACCGTTACTAAATACGGGAAGACTAGTGTAGTAAGATAGTGTGGATCAACTGTTTCTACTGAGATAGTAACTAACTGTTGTGGGACAATGGCTCTCCTTCCCAGGGCTCCATCTTTCAACTCGGCTAATTATATCTATCCACTTCGTAGTCTTGTAGTTCCGACCAGTTTCAGTCACAACAATGCAACAATATAACTTTTAAATGGTTATATAATTTATCTTTCTACTTTATTCCACAACACTAATTTAAAATATTACTTAACTTTTTCTCTTAATATTTCATCATTTATTTATGTGGAGGGGAGGTATATTTATATTTAATGTAAATGAATTACCACCTATCCGATATTTTGTCCGACGCCATATTTTACTAAATACTATATCAACATTAAAATGATTAATCATAGAATGAAAATCTCTAACAATCATTCTACTGTTTAAAAAAAATATATGTAAATTAGATGTGAGGAAAGGTAGTGTTTCGATCGTCATTGTGAAGTTTCTGAATTTTTTAACAAGTAGTATTAGCATCTTACCGTCGATTTAATATTTCATTTCATTTCATTTCTTTTTCATCAATATTTTTATTGTTTTATTTGTCATTTTGCCAAATTCTAGTGGGATTCTAATGGCTACAAGACATACAAGGGAGACGTCAAATTTGTATTTTTATTTGTTTTTTATAGCGCCTATTCGCAGTAAAAATATAAGTTAATAAATATAATTAATAATTGTAATATAATATATGTTAAGTTAACAATATATATAACAAATAATTAATAGTATATAAGTTAGTAAATATATCGCCGTAAAATTCTTTCCTAGATCATCTCTACTCATCAACTAGTATAAATAAATAAGTGAAATTCCTAAAGTTATATAACTATTAAAAAATATTACTTTAGCCTATCACATTATATTGTAGTATCATGCGATGTGAATTTTCAGTTGCAGTGAAGTGAAGCCTGCAACTTCTTATCTGGAGTTTACTTAGTGATAAAGTTCTCAGTTGTAAAAGATGTTATTTCAGATTCTCGAGATATTTTTTATGGCTGCCCAGGCTGGGTAAGAAAACGGGTCCTATTATTTATGAATTTAAAATTTGATGCTGTAGTAATTGCCATGGAACTTCTTGAGCGGAAGATATTAAGACAAAATAAATATTAAATGGAATAATGACAATTTATGCATAAAATAAAAATTCATAATTTAATATATAACTATTTCATAATTATTTTTTCTGACTGTTCGACATATTTCACAATAACTGTCTTCTCTTTAGAAGAAGTTCTCTAATGTATTTATTACTCTTTTCAATACTAGATGTAAAGCAAGAATCAATGTATATTATACTCTTCTTTAGATCATTATTTTTTTTTTTTTTTTTTACAGATTTTTCCAGTCATTAATGTTATTGAACGCCGAGAAATATTGCAGATTTCATCCAGCTTGTTGGCTAATAGTCAACAGAGCTCAGAATATACACAGTTTATTATCTCTAAAAAAAAAAACAATTTGTTATAGAATTTCTAGGATGATGTTCTTCGTTTTGAGATATTTCTGATTATAAATTTATAACTATTCTAAATGTAAAAACAAGCAGAATTTAATGTATTAAAGAAATTATTAACATCTCCGTCTCCTTCATAATCTCCTTCTTAGAGGTTTTCTTATGATAATAACTAATATTGTATCATTTTACAATAATTTCAGTTAGTGTTGATATAGTATACATATAGTAAAATTTAGAATCGGAAAACATTTTTAAATAGGAAGTACTAGCAGCTCATTGTTCATAGATATAGCTGATTTCCTTAAACAGTGGCATATGAGGAAGCAAAAAATTGATTTTATTTCGAATTGTACGTATTTCAAAGATAGCATGGTATATTAAGGTTACTTTCAATACTCAGATCCCTTACAGATTGTCCCACAACACTAATACGGTTGTCACTTTGAGAAACCCCAGTCTACGGTACAGTTTTATGCTGGATCTACACGGTTACAACTTGCAGCAAATCAAAGACTTGTACGAATACTTGATAAACAAAGGCAGCAACAAATGTCGATATCCACATTCCTATTTTTTTTTTCAATCCTTTTGACAATTACATTCTGTTTACTCTAATTTCATTTTTAAAAAACGAAGAAAATAAAGATCGGCGAAATGAAAAAAACGTAAATATAAGCAATGTTGGTTATTCTAAATAAAAATTCATAAAACTTATAAATTCAACCTTCCTTCTAGAATTTTTATCAAAAACGTTTTAATTTAATTACCGAGACATATAATGTAGTTTTGAACTTATTTTGTGAACTAGTAGCACAAAAAATATCAAATAATTCATATTAACAAAAAAAAAAAAAAAAAGGAAAAATACAATGCAATTAGAGGCAGACAGGTCAGTGTTGCGACACATGTACTGCGTAGCAAAAATTAAACATGGACTCGTGGAACAGATGCTTAGAAAGATAATGACTGGATATAACTAACTCTCAGCCACCCCACAACTTATAGCTACCTCTCCTATGTCCCTTTCTCTTCTTATCAGATAGATTCCAAGATCCCTAGGTACCAGTCCTACATAAACAATATTCTTAGCTAACGGATGCACAATCCTTCTTATCTTCACCGAGAAAAATAACGCTAGGGTCTTTCGACCGGGTAAAAGATAAAGAACACTTTTAAAAAAATTATAGCGTGTGTTTTTGGTTATGTAGTCCCTGATTTTGTAAAAAAAAAATGGAAATTATCTATTTAGCAAAGATATCGATTTTGTTCTGGACCGCCGTTACCGTATAATCAATAGAGATTCTTTTATGAAGGAAATAGTCAAGGCGGCGGCAAGAAGGATTAAAAAACAGTGATAACTATTTATTTATTTTCTGCCGACGTTTCGAACAACGTTGTAGGTCTTTGTCAGGGCTTTAATAATAAGGCATAAATGCAGAGTTAATGTAAGGGTGAAAGAGTGATAAATTATTAACTAAACTTGAAAACTTGAAGATGCATCAAAATATATACATATAATTGTAAAGATCTATTAATTTAATAAGGAGATATAATAACTGTTATAAAGTGGTTAGTATAACAGGTAAGTTCGTACAGATTACTTAAAAATGTAATGTAGAAGGAAGAATGTGTAATGGGTAAAAGGTATGAATGAGAATAACACTTTAGAAAACAGGATTAGCAATATAAAAATAATAAAGATAAATGATAATATAAACTAATAAGAAAATAATGTGACAATAGAACAAAAAATAATACTATAAAGGGGAGTAATAAGAAATACAGAAAATAAAAGATACCTATCAGGTGGGAGTTAAACAGAGACCCCTCAAAGGGTATAGGGGGTAGTAACAGATATGACAGCTGGGTTAATTTTTATTAAATTAATAGTTTTTTAAATTATAAATATTTTGATGTATCTGTTCACTTTATTAGTTTAGATAATAATTTATCACTCTTTCCATTAATTCTAACTTTGTATCTTTTTATTGCAGCCCTGATGAAGACCTACAAAGTAAGTCGAAACGTCGGCATAAAATAAATTTCTATGAATTAGATCTTAGCTTTAATATTCATATTATTGAATTAAGACTAATAGCCCAAGTACGCCAAGCTAATGGACAAAACTCCATCGTTTACCCGGATAGAAATAAATTTCAATTTGATTCCAGTTACTCCTGTAAGCTCTGATCTTGGAATGAACCTGATCATTTAGTTCACAGCAGTTAAACTGGCCCAGATATCATCACTTCACTCAGAGAAAATATCAACATTTCACGACGTGAGAGAGCAATATGTAAATTGATTCAATTTTTCGGAACCAAGCTATCAAATTAAAGTAAATCGTGTTTTCATTTTTATTTTATGAATCTTCTTAAAGTAACGGAACTAATTAAATAATATTTAATTTATTATTAAATTATTAGTTGTTTTGCAATTATTTTCGTTTAGATATGTTAATTAATCAGTAATTTATTATTAAATTATTAGTTCTTTTTCGTTTAAATGTGCTAATTATCTGTAATTTATTGGCAGTTTATTTTTATACTTTCTTTTTTTCTTAATTTCTAAGCAAAGAAATATTTATAGATTTTTAGTTAGTTATATTTAAAGTAGAACTATTTTATTATCTTTGTATATTTGAAATTTACACCAAGTTGTCTTTTTTATAGTTAATCAAATTTTAACAACCTTAAAGCAAGATTTTAATCTAACATCATTCGTGGAGAAAAGTCTTGTCAACCATATTAATATACATATATTTGACAGATGATAGGGGTTAGTTTAGGGTTAGTAGAAATGAAGTTTGAAACGATTGAAAACGAGTTGAACAATATTTCATAAGTAATGAAAGTCTGGCGGGTAGAGTTCGATAATTTCGTACAAAATATGGTTGGAATAGTGATTTAACTTGGTCAACTGTGAAGAGAGTGATTAAAAAATTTAGGCAGGCTGGATCATAGGTGATCCAAAAATAATTCGATCTGAAGTCAATATCGAAGCAATGCGTTGGTGAAAATTCAGGAACATCAATTCGGCGACAAGAATTGCTAACTTCAAGAAGCTCACTACAGCGAAGATCTGCCTCTCCGTGCTTAAAAAGTTAAAATGACGCAAGAATTGTAGCCTAATGACCATGTAAACCGAAGGGAGTTTGTTGAATGATTTATTGAACAATAACAAATGGATGCCGATTTTTCAAACAAAATAATTTTCTGCGATGAAGAACATTTTCCATGATGCCTTTATTAATCGGAAAAATTTTTGCACTTCGGGTTTATGGAACCAGCATATGATTTCCGAACAAATGCATCCTCAACATATCACAAATTGTGGGGGAGGGGAGGATTTTGAGCTATAAGTATCACGGAGCCAATACTTTTTCAAAAATGAAGCTGGTGAAGCAGTGAATGTTACTGGTCCTCGATATCGCGACATGGTACACAGTTCTTTTAGCCTTAATTGGATGATATTAATGTGGGGGCACGTGTTTTCAACAGTGAAGACGTTGCCAATTCAATTACTGAATGAGACATTTTCTGGTCGTATCCTCTCCCGTTTCGGTGAGGAGAATTCCTCTTTCTATCGTGTGATTTAACACTATTGATTCCTTTTTACGGGGTAACTTGAAGTCAAAGGTCTATACCAACAAATCTGATCTATATTTTTTGTTATTTCATTTACTAGGCCAATCCCCTCTATATGTCTATATACTATTAAAAATGTGAATAAAAAATCACAATGATCTATCACTCGTGCCTAGAGGTAGAAACGAAATTCTTTTATATATAATCTTTACAATTTCTTGAGACTGGTTATTATCGTTTAAATAGATATATTTTATCCAATTTTAGTCTTAAAATAATTTTTATTTCTTTATAAGTCCGACATTTCGGCCACCCTCAAGGGCAATCTTAATACAATTTTAGAATCACGTCATTTAAAAAAAGAACTTGATGCAGGCTATTCTGCCCAGGTCATTAATTTCAGTCCACAGATTACCCTATTTCATCAATTATTCACATTAAATTAAAAATTAAAACTTTTTATATCAGTCAACCTTCTCTATTATAATTTATCACAACTATATTGTTATTTAATTTACTAAACCAATCCCCTATGTATGTCTATATACTATACCAAATGTAAATAAAAAATATTCATATATTTTGCAGACATCAATGTTAGACCGCTGAATTAAACACAACGATCTATCATCACTCGTGTCTAGAAGTTTAAACGAAAATTTTCAGAGAGAGAGAATGGGTCATAAATCATCAATTAAAATCACACAAAAGTTTTTGTAAACTAGACCGTCGTATTTTTACAGTTTGTTACAGTTCACTAACAAAATAATGAAAAATATAACCATTAATTTTTCCAACTATCATTCATTCTAGTTAACAAACCTCTGGAAAGAAATAATATAGTCAGCAATTGAATTTTACTCTATTTTCACTAAAAACTGAAAATAAACGGAACTTGTTAAAAGTGAAAAATCCTTCAAAATTAAAATTAACATTATCCTGCTTCAGCGACAGTCATTCACTCGACACGAAAAGAAGTTGAGTGAGGGTGTCCATGAGTAAACAAAAATTTTAATTTCAAAACTGAATGGATGGTGAACTGTCAAGGGATGGTTGCTGCTGTGCAACACTCAAAAACAAATTGTGTCACAGAATACGTCTTTGTTTATTCTAGACAAAATAAGTTAGTTATGTTTTCTTGTTGGTGTTTTCATCGCAAAATTTTTTTAAAGAAAAGTTTTAAAGCTAAGAAAAAAAACTAGGTATATTAATTTCTTCATTTGTTTTATTAGTCTTTAGTATGCCATTTAATGTGTTTATGATTCAGTTGATTTATTTATAAGGAAAAATTGATTCATTTTGTACGTTTTGTATTTTTTTATAATTCTCAACAAGCTGCATACGCCCTCCTGGCGGTCCCCCCGACATGTCTCTAGATTGCCCCACCCAAAGGCGGACACTGATATAAAGAATTGAGTTTATAAATAAAAACATTATGATTCGATAAGTTACTTCAATGCTCATGTTTTTACATGCTTCAGATTTTTTTATGAGAAGTCCTATCTTATCTTAAGAGTGGAATTCATTTTTTTTTTACTGTGGCCTATATTGATAAGAAGCAACAGCAAAATCAGTCTTAAGCCTATTTTTCTAAATCGGTTTGCAAAAATATTTTTCTAATTCATAACTAGATTCATTATAAAATTGATAGTTTTTATGTTTCAATTATATATAACAGCCCCTTTCTGCGTGAATCATCCTTATACTGCTACAATTAATATGTAAGTCATGGGAGACCAGACAGCACCTCTCTCGAACGTAATAATTATTAAATATTAAATAACCGAAATTAAAATAAATAATTCATTTAAGCGAAGACATACCTAAATAATATTATACTACCTTAAGGCCGTAATCCCAAACATAAATTAACAGATTTCAAAACATTTATATACAACAGATACTAATTTAATTTATTGTATATTACAAATGTTTAACATATACAAAATAATTATTTTATAATGATTATCATTTTTTTTGGTCTATCTTTTAAAAAAAAAAAAATTTTTTTTTAAAACTTATTAAGAAGAAAGAATCTACCAAAAGAAATAATGAAGCAGTGATTTCGTTAGGCAATAATAAAAATATTATACTTAAAGGGTCTAAATGTTTTGAAATGTCGTAGTAGATTCATAGATCGAAATGTCTTTAATAGCCTTCTTCTTTTTGTTTATCAGGAAAAGTAAACATTTCTGACCTCTCACGCAACTATACACGACCCCCTTAGAGGTTCTTACACCGATATCCGAGGGACCCTCAACATAATTTAGTGACGATAGCGTGATTTTCAATAGAGTTGGAGTTTAGAGCATGCCATACTGCTCTAAATAAAGTGTTTGTAAATTAAAGAGCTTCCTTGTTTATTGTTTACAAGTCAACTATCAACTACTCAGCTATTCAGACCATTTTTAAATTTTCCAACACTAATTATTCCAGTAAAATCTCAAAGAAAGAAATCTTAGTTAATTATAAAATAAATTCATTAAAATTACCAAAACAAAATCATTTAGCGATACAAATACAAAAAAAAAATTACCAAATACATAGGTCAGTACAGCAAGTTCACTTTTTCTTTTTAAGTTTTTAATTTTATTTACGTAGATTTCTATTCGGTGCATAATTACATATTATATCAAAGTCAATAAGTTGTTATTAGATTATGACACCTAGAGTACGAGCCGTTTTTGAAATACAGCTGTATCCAGGAAATCCATTTTTCATATAGGTAATCGAAAGTAGGGGACTGAATTTATATTATACCAGGTTTACACGAATCCCAAACTTTCCTCCAGCTTGAAAAAAAAATCAGACGAGCTGTTTTCAAAATATAGTTGTGCCAACAAAAATAGGTTTGTGCACGCGTAAGCGAAAATGAAAGACATAATCAGATAAAAATAAAGTTGGGCCATCTAAGTACTAAAAAATTCGTTATAATGCCGGATCACAAATTTGACGACAGACAAAATTGTTTTTTGCAGAATAAATCATAAAATATGAGAGAAATTTCAATTGAGAAAAAAACTATTTTTTTCATAGTTTGCAGCAAGAACGAAGCAAATTAATATATAAAGGAATAGAAAAACATAAAAAAAGGCACATTAAATTTTTTTTTCAACTAGTAGACTCGGGAGCGCTTGGCAATTGCCGGAATGCACATAGATTAATTGAACACAATTGAAAGTTTGATATAAATTAATATATTTAGTTATTTACACTTTAATGATTTAATTAATTACGAATTAAATCTATTTGGTTTATAGCGGTAAACAACATTATAAAATAAAAATATAAGATAAAAAAATATAAAGAACTTTATAAAGAACACAGCTCAACTAATCGTTTGAAAATATCTAATTACATTAATGTTGTAGGTTAAAAGATCAAACATTTAGCTTTCCAACGTTTGTATTGTAGGAATTGGATAAAATGTGGAGAAGTTATGAACTATTATATGAACAATGGTCACTAGAAAAAAAAATTCCCCAGATGAATCTTTTTATGATATAATAAAGGTGATTTTTTTTTAAGTTCTTTGAAAAATGGTATTTAAAGGTTTCACACGCCGCTATAAACGAATATGATTTACTTTTTCATAAAATAATTTTTTTTTAAACTACTTTTCTTTATTTTTTTTTTTTTAGCGAATAAAAAATCATTTAATATCAGTAATTTGTTTTTCTTATTTCTCAGAAAGAGACAAAATGCTTAATTTTGTTAGTAATTAATTTTTACTGAAAAAATCGGAATAGCCCATAACCTTCCCTTTTAACTTTAACATTTAGCAAAAATGCCGGACACAATCGGATGAATGGTATGGCAGCACATAAAGTAATAACAAACAAATATTCCTTTTTATATATTAGGCGACCATTAAAACCACATTATTTATCCATAGATACACACGCATTTATTTATCAGAAATTATAAAACTGCTTATTACCATAGATTGTTTACAAAACTCCTCGAAAACCTAAGAGTTAAATCTGACTATTCTTGAATAATACTAATAAAGGCAATTAAATAAGTGGCAAAAAACATAAGCTTTGAAATTAGATTCCCGGCGCTCTTAATCATAACAGAGAAGAAATATTTTTATTGACAGTGCCATATTCTAAGGAAGAGCCTGTGTGAGAGACATAGCCTCTAGAATTCCTGAGCCATTTCTTGCCTCCTCTGCCAGTTGAGACCTGTCCAAGGCCTTCATTGGCCATCATTCTTCAACTTCTTCTGTGACATGGAATCCTCGATATCTGTACCAAAATTAAATCCCTCAGTTCAGGTTTAGTAATTGTCTAGAAAAACTTTGATGCTCCATATTTATTTTAATTCGACTTCTACGACTTTTAATTTCAGATTTCATTTACTAATCAAATCTCACTAACAATGTTTTGAACACTTTACAAACGAATCTCAACCAACCGCATTTAAAACAACTATTAAGATTTTACAGGGTGCTTCAGGGTAGCTTTATTTTCTACTTTTTGATTTTAAAAATGGGGGGTTGATTAGGAGAGCCCGAAAGTAACACACCCCAGTACCGTTCGGCTACTGATACTGTGGAAGAAAGATGTGAAGGTTATCTGAATGCTCAAGGTAATACTTTGAACAACATTTAATATTAACACTAATGTATATATTTCATTCAATGTATTTTTAACATATATATATTTATTTATGTATTAGTCTTACGACGTGAATATCTCCCAAACAAAACATAACTTCGTAGGATTTTTTTTTCTTGTTTTGAGATCATTAATTAATATGTTTAGTTAGTACACTTAACACTGAAAAACCATTTATAATAGATATTTACATGTTACACACAGTTGGAAATTTTAATAATTAAATAAAAAATTGGTTTTTAGATTAATAAATTCAATTCACAAGAATATGCAGGAAGCATACTTGGTATTTTTCCAAACTTCTATATTATTAAGGTGATCGCATATTTTGGTAAGAGAAATAGAATGATTAAAGAAAAGGAGTACGCTGACATTTTTTAAATTGTTTAAGACACTTCATCCATCTAAAACTGATGATGAACCATTGTACGGAAAGCGAAAGTACCCTCTATAATTGCTATTAACTAACAATTTTGAAAATTTTAATTACTTTTGAGCGTTAAAAAAGCTTCAACATAAGATATTTTATATTTATTAGCATAATTAGAATGTGTTTCTTCCACCAATCGGAAGAGAAAATTCTACATGGCTGTCTGTACCACTGAATTAACACTTTTCTTATTCTTTGTAATTCATGATTCCGCAATTCTCTTTCGGTAAACACTAAACAGCAAATAGGAAAGTAATAGTCGACCGCATGTAATAGATTGTACGAAGAGTCAGGGTAACAAAATATTTATTGTTAACCAAAGTCTTGGAGATTTTTAAGTGATAAATCTCTTAAAAGAAATTTCCAGATAAAGCCCCCCAAAGTGGGACGAAACTTGATAAGCAGTAAACAGTAAACGCTTACTCTCTATTGAGAAACTGAGTACACCCTCTCGGATATGCATTCTGGATACACGCAAACCGGTTGTCTTAACCTTTTGAACATAATATAAACGCCATCATATACCACACAGTATCTAACACTATTATTCAGGTTTATATCTAGGAACCCAGTTACACTGGATGGATTTCTTTCAGTTTCTTACATTGAGAAGTAAAAATTAAACCCACTAAAAGTTTCTGCTTTTCTGCTTACATCAATTTTTTTTTTAACTTGAAATTATGGCAATTTTTTCTGGTAGTCCGTGATACATTTTTTCCCCAAATAATGAGAAATCTACTTGTTGGCATTGACCATAAATGATATTGTAGGCCACTACTCTGCTAACCAAACAGCACAATGGCATATGGCTATACAATTGTGTATGCATTATTATTGGAAACAAGTAATTATTCTTACAGATTGATAAAGTAGGACGGCATTTATTATTTCATTTCTTGGAAAGGTGGATTAGAAAAAACAACAAAAACTGTTCTGCGAAATTGATTTATAATTACTGTAGATGATAAAGAGGGCCTGGTGGACATTATGATCATTAGAACGGAACACAAGTCTCCGAGTCGATGAGAAACTAAAACAAAAGTGGAACGGGGAGCAATTAGTAGTTTCTATAATGGCTCTTCTTAGTTTAACATCAGCTAAAGCAAGAAGTTATTTTTAGGTCGTTCAAGAAAATAAGTTCTTCATAAATCCATTGGACTACGAACGAAGAAAACTTGGAAGAAAGTTTATTATGACGAGCTAATTAAGTAACCTGGTCAGCTCAATTAACAAATCTAAAATTCTCAATGTAGAATGAAAAATAATCGATACATAAGGCACATTTTATTTGGCGTTACGATAAAAATTTTAGCCAGTTTGAAATTGAAATTTTACTAAATTCTGTTAATAATATTAAAAAAAAAATCGATAACAATTAAAAACAAGGACGTTGATAAAAATATTTCTCATACCTGTGGGCTTTGTCTTCATAGTGGTGCTAGCTAAGTATATCTTCACTAGATTTACGAAAAATACGTAGGTTCTCTCTGTAAGTTGTAATTTTTCTAAAAGATCGAACCTTTAATTGTATTTTTCGTAAAGCTAGTGGATATATACTAAGCACCACTGTAAAGTGATATAATATAAAACTACAAACAAAAAAAATACATAATTTGATTCACAGTAATGAAATACCTAGATTATGTTTTATACTATAAAAAATCGGCAAGGATGTCATAAAATAGGCTGTCTTACAATGAATACCAACTATAATAGTAGAAGAATGTTAAAAGATTCATATCAATTTTGAAAATGACCATAACAAATGATTGAAACGTTAAATATATGACTACTGTTAATTTTATTCCAACATTCTTTAGACCAAATGAAAATTATTATTCAAGAACTCAAAATATGTCAGAAAACTTTTTTGTTTTGTTTTTTTATCTGTCATAACTTTTATGCACAAATAAAATTGTCTAAATTGGTGAAACTTTGTAGGAGACAAGTCGGAAGAATAAGGTTTTAGATTGTCATTTGAGAAGCTGCATATGACAATAACGATTTATCTGCACTGGTTGTTTTTGGAAATGCTTATGGTTCAATTGCTCAATTTCGTTGCAATATAATATAGAGGGTATGATTCAAACTCTAGGGGGTATTCCCTTCCCGTCCGCCCCCCTCCCTCCCCCCAAGGGGATCTATATCTTCATTAGTTTTTTTTTTTTGCTATAAATCTGGTTTTGGCATTTCCCGAGCTTTTCGTCACCCTATGACCTGACCTATATCAACCGTCATACCCAATCCATTTCCCGACGGAAGTTAAAACTCTTACGGAAGAAAGAGACAAGGCTCTTTTTTTGGCCTGAACCGGACTGGAATGGAACACATAGGTACATCGAGCCACTCATTGAGTTCATCTGGCACCCATCCAACGTTTCACTTTTCTCATCTTATTCAAGTATCTCGAAATTGCGGTTGCACTTATGTGGAGTTACACTGAGAGTCAGCTAACACTTTGATAATTTATGAAGACAGTAAATTGAAGATCTTCTTCTTATAAACTGACCAAATCTGGGCTCCTACGTATTGAAAAAAAAATTATATATCACTTTTTCTATGAATGTGAATCAGCATATAAGGTAATCTAGTATTGATAACTGATCAACCTAAAATCAACAACCAATGTTTTACTAAGATGCTAATAATTGTAAGTTTTCTACTACTTTTGATAGAATCCCAAGGCTTCCTAAGTTACGTAGTTTAGCAATTAGTACAAAAATTGTAAGAAGAAAATATGCTGAGACGATAGTTGCAAATTATAGAAGAGGCGTTAAACTCATTGTATTGTTGGTTGGCCTTTTAATAGTAATTATGTTAAAGTTGGCTAAGGATCATATCAGAAGAATGAAAAGGAAGGCAGGTCTGTTCTTGCTTGATCACGTAATATGCAGCATGTGCCAGGTGTAAGTGCAAGTATATCCAAGGCCAGGGGCATAGCTACGTAACATTAAAGAAATCTTAACAATATCCTTTGCAAACTTGTATTCTCAAGAGTTTTATTTAGTAATATTTAATGCGGTAAATATTACAAAACTTTTGTCAGCAATATTTGGATTATCAATTGGCTAGTTTGTAGTCCTGACTTCATTAAATTAGAACCCTCTGTAATAAACTTGGTTTATGGTGTAAGAACACTAAAACTCCTGATAACTTGCGGACACTGAGCAATCTGGGATAGAATCAAGAAGACATGAGAAGAAATCATAAGAAATTTAGAACCAGTTATAAGGAATATTACTAAAGTAGTAGATAACATTCTCGATTCATGCTAAATTTTCTGTTCCAAAAATCAAAACTTTTGAAAGGTATATAAATATATATAAGTTTAACTCGTAGTCAGTATATTCGAATTTGTTTGTCACAACTTTAGGGCCATATCAAATAAAACATGAAAGTACTAATTTAGTTCAAATATATCTCATCGTAAAATGGAAAAATTTTTTGAATATAAATGAATTTTTCCAAGAGATATTTTTTATCGAGCAGTCAGTCATATTATAGAACATTCATATTAATAAATAGGTTGCTCTAAACAAAGTTACTCAGAAATAAATTGATTTCAAACATTTTATTTTCATGTCCAATGCCAATAGAAATTGTTTTTTTAAATAAATAAAATGTTCTCTTAAGCAGGAAAAAACGTTTATTAATTTAATACAGCAGAGTGGCTTATGATTTCGGAAAAAAAAAATTTCTTTTTTCTTTTTAAATATAAGGCTCTTCCGCTAGTACTTCTAAAAAAAAAATAATAATCTGTAAACGTAAATAAAAATTTTGAATGAGATTTTTAACATTCCATCCAAAAATATTTATAAGCCATCCAGTGCAAGTCAACGTACAAAAAATATGTAATATTTGTCTTAGGAAGAAGTAGGGTGATACGAACTTTAAATGAATCGAACATCAGGTTTTTAAAGAAGAAATACATAAATGCTAAGAAATGTCTGTAAATAGCGCCAAGGAGAACCCAAACATACAGGTAATAAATTTCTTTGAGAGCAGGAGTAATGCACAAAGCTGCAAAGATAAAGATTTTGCCTGAGCCCAGGATGCCCAAAGCCGCAATGCAGTCAGCAATAACTGTTCTGGAATCTTGTAGTTTTCTTTATGTACAAGTTGAAATCATATCCATAACTAATCATTTTCATACTAATGGTTATACTTAAAACTTGATACTGTGTAGAGGAATTTTTAAGATCATATACACTAACTAGTACTACGAAATGCTGAGTCCTATTTTTTCATGAAGATCATCTAATCTAGATAATGCATATCATAATTTTTCTTTATTTTTTTAATATAATAAAGTTTAATTTTTTTGTTCAATATTATTTTTTATTTATTTTAGGTTTATCAGAAAGAATAAAAAGATTCAGCTTTAAGAGAAAATGGAATTCTATTAGAAATAGATGTGACTTGGAACTGCAATTAGAAGTGCGATTTTTCGATTCATAATAAAAGGTTTCAACTGACAGGAAATAGAATTAGTATTTTCTAATTTCAATTTTATATTATTACAGAATAGAAATCAAACAAAAATTGAAGCATCCTGCTTGCGAAGTGAAAAAATAGTCTTATGTGAGGGATTATATTTTTAAAAAATATTAATTATATCGGTTAAAAATAATATTTAAGACTATTGAATATAGTGAAAATATATAGAGCAAGTAGGTAAGAAAAAAGGTAAGCTGAATGCAGCTGTCAGTGCGTTAAAGTCTCGAGGAGTTGAAGACAAGAGACACTGATAGCCGTTGATAGGGACATAAACATGCATATAATACAACATAAAATATGTTCTTTTATGCTCACCATAAACGTTAATCAGGATGTTGAAGAGATTGCTCGTAGGCGAGAGGTAGGTGAGAGATGACAGAATACGAGATAGAGAACAGTTAGTCCATAACAAACCGTACACAAGGCACACGGCTCCAGCACCGTAGACTGAGCAGTGTCAAAGCCCTCCCTGTTGCCAAGGCGACCCGATCGTAACCGAATCTTTCCGATCTCTCACGAAGCTCTCAGTCTACGAGAACTGTCGGCCTTTAAAAGGTCCCGACTGTCTTGTTTCTGTTCTTAAATTATATCCTAGAAAATAGATAGGATATCTGTGAGGATTTATTTCATGATAAAAAATACTTACTGAATTCCCGACTATCTGTTCTCGATAGTATACCTCCTATTTCAATTATCAATCATTCATTCTTAAATTACAGCAATAACACACCACAGAATAATGCCCTCCGTAATCAAACTAAATTCAAATACACATACATTATATTAATTAATTAATTTAAAGTAATTAAAATAATTTTTGGTTTAACTATAAACCCATACAGTAAAATGATATAATTTCTTTAAAACAATATCATAACAAAAATTAAATATAGTCTCAAACAAAATATTTACTTTAACTGCATAATATAATATTAATTATTCCTCTTTGTTTCAACAAATAAATGGAAAGCAGATTGCAACAAATAATAGGTCCACATAATAAAATTCAATGATAATACAGATAGTAAGTATCCTGTTTTATTTTTTATGTTATCAATCCCCTGAAATATGAAATGACCTAATAAATTTAGGAACTTTTATCTTCTTTTTTTGTAAATAAATCCCATTATAAAACATATTTGACCTATAACTTCCCCATCTGCCTTATTGTTGAGGAAAACCCTTTATGTAGAAGATTTTACAAATTTTTGTAAAACTATTTTAGACCAGTTTTGAAGGTGAACCCTAACATTTCTGTTATAAAGGGACAGATTAAAAAATTGTTGATAATTTTATTACCAAAAAATTACTTTTAATTATTTAGAAAATCCTTACATTAGAAGTGGTGACAGACTTCACATACCTGGGTACAGTGATAGATGGATCTGGAAAGGTAGACGCAGAAATATCTAACAGGATTAACAAGGCAAATGCAGTTTACTACCAGATATGTAACCCTGTGGTAGGGAAGTAGGCAAAGATGTCAAGCTACACATTTTCAAGACAGTATATCTACCCTTACTCTTGTATGGAGCGGAGAGTTAGGTATTAACAGACCAACAGGAGAGCAGAATTACTGCTGCCAAAATGAAATTTTTGCAAAGGACGATTAGAAAAACAAGGAGGGACCGAGTTTGTAATGAAATGATTTATCAGGAACTGCAGATAGCCCCACTGAAAGAGCTCTTGGAAACTTAACAGCTAAAGTGGTTTGGCCATGTTAAGAGGATGAATGACCACAGAGATCCTCTAAAGACTACGGAATATATCTCAGATGGCAGAAGACCTAAGGGCCACCCTAGGATATCATATGTCAACTACATTGAGCAACTCTGTAGCGCAAGAGGGAAGGACCTCCAACAGGCGAGGAACCTGGTGAGAAATAGGGAAGAATAGAATTCCTGGCTGGATGCTCCTCTACGCTGAGAGCCACCAAAGAGAGAAGCTAAAGAAGAAGAAGAAAATCCTTACAGGCTGCTATGTGTGAGTCTTTCAACTAATAAATTCTATGTTAAAACATTATGAAATAAATAATAATTTGAATAGGTTATAATAATATGTAATAATTATAACCTATTTAAATTATTATTTATTTCATAATGTTTTGAGTTAAAGATATACTTTATTAGTTAAAAGATTTAAATATAATAGCCTTTGACAAGTTTTAATACAAAAATATTAAGGATTTTCCCTAATAATGGCCTATAGGGTTGAAATGAAGTGAAAAAAATGAACTGAGGCAAGTGGAACATACGTTTTAAGTTTTTTTAAAATTATGGTACCTTATCTCAAACTACAAATTAAAATACAAAATACATTTTTATATGAAGAAACAAAGCAAGTTAACTGTTGAATCTGTTTTACCATTGTGGTACAATGTTTAACAAGGAAAGAAATATATAAAGAAAAGTCATTGATTTGTTTTTTAATTTATTGTAATCTTGAATAAATAAGTTTTAAGAAAAACAATGGTTTGGAAAAAATAAATAAAACTAATTGCAAGCATAAACAAATTATCACTATTAATACTAACAATAATAGATATCTACTAAAAATATAATATACATGGGTAATTTAAAAGTAAAATAATACAACTATTGATATGTTGAAACAGTCTGAAAAACACTTGAAACTGTCAAGGTAATGTTTTATTGTCTAGGGTAAAAGCATAAACATGCTTAAACAGTTCACTAATAATAATTCAACAACTAAAAGAGAAGAATTAAATAGCAACAACCTAAATTAACAAGAATGGATCTTAGTAAAACAGAAAAAATATAAATCAAATAAATAACAAGAATAACTAACAAGACTAATAAAAAGTCTCTATTATAAATTTCTATAATGTATTTTCAACACAAATATTCTTTATTTACAAATCATCTACCTAAAGATAGGTAATTATGTGTAGTTTATATAGGAAACAAAAAATATACATCATTTTCTATTAAATTTCAAAAAACATCTACTCTAAGAGAGAAATTCAATTATGGAAAGATTAATTTTCTTAGTGATAAAAGTTAAGAACAGTGTCACATGCACATTTATATTAGTTTTATAGATAAATGGTTTACACATTACTTATACCTTAAAAGTAAATTTCTTTTTTTCACAATAAAGCATGTATATCATTAAATGGTAACAGATATGAAAACAGAATTAAAAATCCCAATATGGGATGAATACAAATGGAGTAGAAAATAGAAAATTTGTATATGAAAATCACTTATACTTTTTATTTCAAAAATTATAACTTCAAATGGAACAATCTTCAAAAATATGTTAACAGTCATGCATACTATGAGTGATACTTATCAAATATTAACAATCAGTGAAATGTAACTAAGGTACATTAAGTTCCCAAACTAAATAACTATTTTTTATAACATTAAAAGCAGACTTATTAACATAGTTGAGGATATTGGTAAACACTCTTTTAACCATTTTAAAGACTGGTCAAACGAGTAAAATTTTATTTCCATCAATTTAAGTAATCACACAAGTATTTATTGTCAACAATAAACATAGCATTCTCATCAGGTTCTTATCATTACTATCACTTTTAATTGCTATTTTACAAAACATCACAAAGTATGATCTATTTGACCATTTTCTGAACGATCTTTTCTAAAATTCAACATTTACTTAGATGTTTTTTAGTGGACTAGCATACACACTTGACATTCACTAATGAAAATTCAATTAATATGTTATTCTTATTATTAACTTCAAATCGTTTTGAGCTCTTGTTAGTACAATATCTCACTTTTTGGGTCGCCTATTTTGAATCATGACATGTCTTAATGAATGTTGGTGAAACAGGTCACAATATGTAGTCAAATTTTTGAAAAAGGGCTGAACCGGTTTTGTAACTTAAAGCTCAAACCCAAATATGCACATGAATACATTCCCAATGGTATCAATTAATCTACCAAAAATACTTTCAAAGTGTATTTGAATTATTAAATATTTCTGAAATGTAAATTATTGTTTTAGAAAAAAAGTTAAATATGGAATAGAATTAATAACTAATTAGTTTTGCAAAGGGTAAAAATTAATCATTTTTATTTTTAAACAAGCTCCACTGGATTCTCATCAAAATAAATGAGTAGCTGTATGATTAAAAAAGTATGGCCTATATCAATGATACCATTGTGTCTAAATTCAATTCATTAGGTTCTGACTCTTCAAAGAAATTTAGTTCTTTATTTTTTTTTAAAACAGGTCCCTTCTCTTACTTTTTTATAACAGCTGAATCCTGATAATTTATACCACCAAGGACTGAGGATTAGATCTGAATTATTGAGATTTTCAGCAATCAGGAATAAAAATATAACAAGATTACTCCAAAATTGCATCAATATTTATGTACTTACAAATGAAATACTCAGCATAACAAAATATTGCAATTTCATTGTGGAATAAGTAAATTGGGTATTTTGGATAGGTAGAATCATTGAAGACGGGTCTGGTTGATGGCTTTATCAAGCCAGTACGGTGCAGAAAATGGGTTAGTCAACAACAAAATCTGATTTTGTAAGAAATAGTCCATGTTATTGATACATACTTTGTTTCACAATTTCAGAACTAATTGTTTGATCTTCAGCTTCTTTTTAATTCCCTTCATCAACATCCCAAAATGTTCAGACAAAATATTCTCAGCACTTGGGAATTCCTTATTTAGGACTAACGCTAAACTACTGTCATAATGGACATCTGCACAGGTTATGGCATTTTCTTCATATGAGAGGACATTTTAAATCAGCTAAATGTTCATTAACTGTTGATAATAATTCTATGTTTGTAAATCTGCAAACCTGAACACAATTTTTATTTTGCAATCATTAATATTTTGCCATACTGTAAAAGGGTTACTTTATGTTCTCTCTCATCCTCAATGCTTTCATGGAATAGCATCACTACTTCCTTGCGGTAAAATGTCTTAAATGTGCCAATTGCACCCTGGTCTAGAGGCTGCAGCTTATAGGTTGCATTTGCGAATCCATACGAATTATCGGGATTCTACTGTATTACCTAAGTGCATGAGGCAGCCTTGGACCACAACTTCTTTCTCTGCCCTGAGCCAATATTCTTACTTCTGTCATAGAATTCCCCTCTGCTATTAATAAAATAAAAACAATTCAACGCCTACCTTGGAGGTATCAAGCCTTTAAATATTTTAAGTTGTGCTATAATTACTACTTATATGGTTCCGCACACCTCATTTGTAACTAGATTACTCTTAAAGCTATTGTGTTAGGAAATAGTTCAATAAATTGAAACTAATAAAACGATAACAAAATTTATTGAGCACTGATTTTATCATGACTCTTTAACAACAATATCATTTTTAAAGCATAATATGACTAGAGTTGCATCCTTTGAAGCTGCAGCTTAATATTAAAATTTAGAATAATGCATTTTGACATCATAAAAGGCCAATATCAAATATAGAGTTAATTATTATCAGCAATACCCGTTTTAAATTAAAAAAATTACATCTCTAATACATTTGAAGACACACAATCTCATCTAAGTCTACAGTAAATTACTTAAATATAAAAAAAGGCCACAGTATTGTCAAATTTTAAAGATCTATACAAGTATAATTTCAAATTTTAAGTAAATAGAAAATTTAGAAAAATAAAAAGATAATTAGCCATCTATAAGCTGCAGCAAAATCTCCATTAAATAAGTAATATTTGATCAAACAATACATAATCCTTATGCTACATTGCTTCTGTGCATTTTAATAAATTAAATTCATAAGATGATATAATATTATGTACCATACATATGACACATCCAACCATAAAAATAAATTCTCAGTACAGCAAATTTCCTCTTCCACTTATCTGGCACTCTGAATCTGTAACTTCTCACTCATATTTACCTATTAATAACTAATATCAAAGCTCGTGAAAATAAAATAATAGAAGCTGTTCCCAAATCTAAGATATCAGGAGTGGTAGTGGTTAAAGACAATGCAAATAAAACTTCTCTAGATCAAACAGCAACAACCATCTCCACTTCCTCAGATGTATTCTTTGGACATCAAAACAATTCAATCAATTTCAGAAACCATGATGATGGGTAGTGTTTTATCGATACAACATGTGCTTACTCACTTTCTGTAATTACAGGCTTAAAATTATTTACTTTTTAATTCTGTATTTTTAAAGCTACTATTACTTATGATTCTCCTGGCTTAAAAATAATTATGCTACTTTAAATGATAAAAGTCATTACTATAACCAAAATCGTGTCATCACCACAACAAAATGATGTTTTAGGTACAGTAATGCCAATATTATACTTACTTCTATTCTTAATTTTGAATTTGGAAGCAGGATATTAGAAATGTCATAAGCAAAAGTCATTTTCATTACATCAGTTGTCGTTGCCATAACCATTCAAAATGGGAAACAGAAAAATTATTATAATTATTCCTAATGACTTTAATGTCACTGGGAGACCATTTTCAGAACAAACCATTTTTAAAATAATGGTTTAATCAACTTTTTCTTTCTTTTTTTAATTTTGAATGCCCAAAATGGTCGATAATATTAGAATTACTCAAATGACTATTTACACCTTAATGAAACAATTTATCACAGATAACAGACCAGGATATTATAGATCCTAAAAATCATCAAGGGAAAGCCATAATTGTACAAATCCTTTTAAATCCTAGAAGTTTGAAGAATGGAAGAGGGTTCAACTTCTCATATATGCCAACTAGTCAGAAACTGAAAGAGATGGATTTAAAGAATTTTAATCAAGATTGCTCCTTAACCTATTTCCTCACAACTGGGGGCGAGCTTAAAAAAATATATATATGAAAGTCATAGCACCTTAAGAAAAAACAAATTGGGACTGAAGTAAATGAACAAAAACCAAGTACTTCAATTGAACCAAAGAAGAGTTTTACCAAGACTCAATCATCAACACGATTCAACATGATAACGAGACTTAAGCGAACATTTGAAAATATGGTACCACTCTTTGATATACCATAAGTCTACAGTTTTTGCACTATGGTAAAAAATTGGGGATATAGAAGTTCTGATCTCAGAACAAAAGATTCCCTACCATTGTTGGAATGATTAGGATATTAGTTCATGCACTGATGGCATTCATATATGTATCAGCATTAATAAAGGCTGCAGAAGAGAATACTTTATATTTAAAGCTAGAAAATATTTACTATTTATTAACAAAACATGGGATTAAAATCACACAATGAAATTTCAACTCTATTTTGCTAATGGGCAAGGATTGATAATTATTTTAGAAAAGTGTATGGCCATTAGTATCATGTTTATACTAAAACTAAAAACTATTCATCAAGAAACATGAGGAGTCCATACATATGAACACATAATTAAATTGACAATGTACTGTCAACAGGATATGCATAGAATATTTATAAGGTCTACAGCAAAATAAGGAGAATGGCAATAGCAGCGGATAGATGGGAGCAGGAAAAATATCTGATAAAGGTCCAGAATAGTAACAGCCCAGACATCACAGCTCCTTATTAATTAAAAATAAAATTACAAAAACTACAATTCTAAAATTAAGAGAAAACAAAAAAAAAATCATTTGAATTGAGACAGAGGCTCCAATACACAGTTTGGAATTTCCTCTAAAATAAATTTTGACATCACAATATTAGAAACACCACTGCACCTCTCATTGTGGGATAGATATTTTTATTGCAATTGAATTTAATAGCGTTTATTCAATGGAAGATTTATCTATATTATGCACCAATATACATGGATCTATTGGAGGTAATTATATTTTTTTTTTTTGTATTTTTTATTTCCATTCTGGTGGATCCTTTGTGTTTTGAAATCATCCATGATTACTTTCCCAACAGTAATTGTACATGAAACAGTAATAAAAGTTTTGGATCAATTGTCGAGACTTAAAATAACAGAAAGATGTAGAGCTAACAAGGAATCAAAAGAAGGAATAACCAAATGTCAAGTTTAGAAGTATTTAAACCGGCTATAAAAACAGAAAAATGAACAAATAACATCTAATGTCAGTGTTTTAAAAATATTTTTCATTATAATAAACAAAATTAAAACATGAAGTAAATAAATCTCGATACGATAACAAGAAAATATTGTTTTAAACAGTTAAGTACAAAAAGGAAACTAATTTAGAATTAGCATCAAGATAGAATGAATGCAATTTATTATCTAACAAACTGACCAAGATTTTATTCAATCTATCCTAATTAATTTTTATATTTTATAACTGATTAATGAATCAATAAGAACTTTTTCAATAGATCAATTTTTCAGGAAAAAAATAATTTTATACAAGTTATATAACTGTTATAATAACTATTTAAGGCCCACCAGGCCAATATGGTACTAAATAAAAATAAATTATACAAGTTGGACTAAAGATGTTCACATGCACACAGCACAATCAAACCCAATCATTCTTATACTAATAAAAAACTAATGTAAGTAATTTTTTCATAATGAGAATCATGAGATCAGAAATTTGAACATTTGTTCATATCTTAAATTAACCATTAATGAGATCTAATGGTTAAGCAAACTACATTAACAGAAATATTTTTCCTCATGACATGGACATCATTGAATAGAATAAAATCATTTACTACTGTATATATTTCTATGGTGCAGACAAAAATATCAATTTATCAAAAAATTGATATTTTAAAAATGTATTCCTTATTAGTATTTCGATATATCAGTATTTTAACATTGAGGTTAAATAAAGTGATATTTTTAATTGACGTCTCCCCTCTCTGCTGAATAATATCAAAGCCTCCCATGTTCAGGAATATCAAAAGAACTGAACTTTCATCTCCTTTCAACTCTGAGCTTAACACAATTTAATGTATTCCTATTTCCAAACAACAAAATATTGAGGGATTATGAATGAATTCTTTTATATTAAATTACTCATACATTAAAAAACATGTTAATTGCTTATGTTATAATGTTAAAAACAATGATACAATACCTTTTACCGATATTGGGATCTCTATGTGGTATCTACCATCATGAAGAATACACAGCTTTAACAGAAAAAATTAACTAAAAACAAAATTACAGCAGATAACCACCCATTTGTTTTATTTATTTGTTTAAAATTAAAACCTAGGAGGACATAATTTTCGATAGTTCCTTTAAGCAAAGGGTAGCTTCTTGAATCCCTTCATTATTTTTATGACGATTTGCATTTTGCCAGCCCTCTTTACAATATTTTTTGGCCTCATCAAACATTTTTTGTTGCATATAAATGTTTCCAAGATTAACATAAACTGATGAGAAATCTTCCATATTTGGCAAATGTTTTCCAATTTCAATAGCTTTAGTTAAATAGTTAAGCGCATTGTCATGATCACCTTTGAGATAACAAATTGTACCTGAAATAGAAGTTTGAGGTTTAAACAAATTTAAATCACCAGAAACAATATTAAAATAAAAATTCTTTGTCTGAAAATATATTTTTTTAAGAGCTTAGAATAAAATTAAGACCTTAAAATAATATATATAGTAGATAAAAAAAAGTAATATATCATATAAAATATATCATATACCAGGGAAATAAATAATGCACTCAGACTTTAAAAGGGTAATATTATTACAATATCAGGATGGAAAAGAATTTAGTTTGATTTTATATATTTGGAATATTAATAGCAAATTATTAAAATAATTGCCAACTCAAAAGTAGAGACAATTTCACAACAGGATAACCTTCTAAGTAGCAGTACGAGTGCCAACAATACTGTTAGCCAAATAAAGAAACCCAATACCAAGACGTAGGCACCTAAAAAGAAGTCAGCTTCGCATCCCCCTCCCCCCACCACTTACATCTGGGGAATTAAGATAAAAGAACAACAATTAAGATCAAAGTGACAACATACGAGCAGAAAATCTATATCCAATCAGAAGGGCTGGAAAGAGATTCAAAAAGGGTAGAGTGGTGAAAATATTTATAAAAAATATTTTCTTGGAGGAAAAGACCAAGCTACTCCCGTAGCGGAAGAACTGAGACATTTAAGGAGCGAAAGAAGGGGGGGGTCAGAACTTCAAGGGTACAGTTCTGAAGAAAAGGAGCTTTGGAGTGGATATACCCAGGGCTACAGTTTAGAAGAAAACTAGCTAAGCTAAGTTGAAAAATAAAACAGGCAAGAGGACCAGAACAGAAGGTTGGATACATTGCAGTAAAGTATTGCCTGTAGCTGAGGAGTTGAGGCATAGGTTAACCTTCTTAACCTCAGAACTGCAGTGGTTACAAACCAGTTCAAATCCGGCCTGGGGGTCGACTTTTATTTCTTTGTCAGTCCCCTAAAATGAAGGAGTGGAAGGAGCAACAACAAAAAAGGAAAGACCACAGCCGATTAAAGCCAGGAAAATAAATCCACCACTACAGATAAGTCTAAGTAATAATATTTCAATAAGTACTATTAATATAATTTTGAGTGGCAAATAAATAAAATAGTAAACTATTTCATATAATTCCATTTTCGGTATTCTCAACTCAAGAGACTCAGTCTTAAGTAAACTTATCATGACTAAATTAGAATTTTATTTGTAAGTTCCTATGATAAATTATTCTTGTAAATATTCATAATAAACCCAGAGTCATTGTAATATGTGGAAATTGATTTGATAAACAAACATGCATGCTACTATTTAATTTAAATAAATTGGTGAACCACTGTGAACAGAAAAGATATACAAATCTTAGACATTCACAATTCCATTTAGCATATAACATCAGATGGGTCTATGTCAGCCTTTTAATTAGTAAAGTAAGTAGATAGAAATACAGTTTTAAATTGGTCAATTTCCATAAGGAGTCAATAATAATAATATAATAAATAAATTTAGTAGATAAAAGAAATAAATATGATTTCTAAATTCCTCGCCAGAAATATAGTAGAGAATCATAAACCAAACTGTCAGTCTTCTTTGTAGAGGACTGTTACCTACATACCCACTGACACAAATCATAGAGCTTATATTTATTAAATGATCAGTATAAACAGAGTCAAGAGCTCTTTTTCATTATAGGAATGAGATAAATCTCTATCAAAATCCCAATTTAGGATGTTTCTGAGGCTAATGATGCAATCATTGCTTTGTCAGTTCGGGTGAATATTTGTTATTTTTCAATTATCAGGAGACAAATGAATTTTCTAAGATATGGCACCAAAATACATTTTATGATTATGTAAAAAAGAAAATTAAAGTTTAAATAGTCTGAAAGCTAACTATACTGTATGCTTTGGTATACTTTTTATAACATACTTTCATACTTCTTGTAACATCATGGTATACTTGTGAAATACTTTTCATACCACACATCTGCTTGTGATATGATATTGTAATATGAAAGTAACTAGGCTATATTACTACGTATTAGATAAAAACAGTAATTTAAAATAATAACCTACTTTAATGAAAAAAGAGCATTTACCTAAATCATTAAGAAGAACTACAGTCTGTTCATGTATCTCTCCATGTAGTTTCAGACTCAATTCATATGCTTTCTCAAAATTGGCCAAAGCATCATCTAATCTATCCTTAGATAGCAGAAATCGGGCATACCTGGAAAAAAGATATTTTTATATTAAGTAAATCAGTAAAATCCACTGACACTGCAATAGCCAGAACTAAAACTCAAATAAATTCATTTAAATGTGAGAGATTTAATTCATGTAAATCTATCAAGAACAAATAGTATAGAGCAAAGTCTAACTTGGATCTTTTTTTTTTTCTAAGTTAAAACTAAGACTCAAAACAAAACATGTTCAAACTAAGACAAAAAAAAATTAATAGAGATGTTATGAACTCTTTGAAATGAGATTAGCATTACAAATGCATCTAAAATAAAGTCAACAACTAGTGAGTGTATATTTAGTTTCAGCTAAATTAAAAAGGAATATGAGCATAAAATCTTTGAACAAAGAACTTCTTTAACAGATAGATAATTTAAAGATGACATATATTTGTTTAAATATTTATTTTGTCAAGTTTAAAATGCCTATAACTTTAAAGATGCCAACCTAATACTTTTTTGTTTTTGTTTTCAGGAGACTAAGAACCACCAAAACATGTGATGGAGGATGGATATTATTCTGTTTGGAAAAAAAGAAAGAAATGAGATGAAAAAATAGAGGACATAAAAGAAAATACTAGATCAAAAAGTAATAAATTTTCACTTGTAAAGATTATCATAGTTTACACAAAAATATGTAGAGCATAAAACTAAGGTTATTTCTGTCTATAATTTACCTAAGGTTATTAATTGGTCATCAGATTTCCCTATATACTATTAATTTTTTAATTACATAATTGATCATTTAAACTATTGTTGGAATGAAGCTAGTATTGGTATGCATGACCAAAGCATGAAAATAAAATTATAGGGCATATGTTATGGGTCGTAATCAGAAAAGGGAAGTATTTCCTACCGATTGTAAAAGGTAAAAATGTAAGATAATGCTTATAAGTAAAAGTTAAAAGTATAAGTATTCCCTTAATTACATATTTATAATGATTTACTTATACTTGTGAGTATATCCTCCATGGACAAGTAGATAGTATCACAGGGAAATCTTCTTTTTCTGCCTATTTCTGTTGTGCGTTAAGCTCTTTAGGTTGCATTTTCTTTTTCCTTTGTTCTCCTAAATAATTGTGTTTTGTGCACTGTATAATGGTTGTCTTCCGAAAGTGGTATATATGATATTGCTAATAAATTACAATTAATAGCAGATGAACTCTAAAAGGTTCTGGATGAAATAAAAAATCCTGAAGGTCAAAAGAGCTAGTCCAGTCTATAAAGAAGTATTATTATTATAAAGAAGTAGAAATTAAATTTTGGCAAGTAGATTCAAAAGGCTTGTTAAAAAAAATAAACAACATTATTTCCCATTTCCTTGACATTGTTGCTCTTTTTCATCAGCTTTTACCTGATCATCTTGTCCAAAACCCAGATCACTTAGATATTTTGCTATGTTATGGAATACAGCCAATGATATTTGGCATATTTAGCAATTTCTCATATGAACAAACTGTAAGATAAGGACAGCTTTTTCAACAGCTTGTCAAACTTAGGCTCAGCACAGGAGAGGTATTTATAAATGGACATTCGTCAGGCATAGCTTCATATCTGTCATGGCCAAGAAGCACAGTAATCTAATTTTTAAATTATTCCACATCCAACCATTGTAAACAGATTCAGGCCAGCTAATATCAAAACTTTTCTTTGAGTTACAAATGGTTTACACTTAAGGAGTAGGATTTTCTTTCTGTATAATATAGTTAACTCTAAAGTGATTTTAGATCCTTCATGGATGTAGTACCAATTACCACACTAATTGCTGTTATAACCTTTTATTTACTTTGCTCCTTATTGGATACTGCATTCATTATTTCAATATTGGTTCATGGAAACTTTATACATTTTATTGCTTGTGTATCCATGGTGTCAACAACAGTGTGAAATCTTGTAGTCTGACTAACTCTAAGTTTCTGTCTATTAGGTTTTAAGTGGCCTGTCAGTACTTACTAGATGACATTTAATATATTTACAGGATTCCTCCTCAAGTTTTGCCACTTGCAGCTAAAAATCTGTCTGAAAGCCACTGTACATTGTCTTATCCAAAAGAATAAAGATCTTTAAAATCACTGAAAAATCAAGATAAACTTGGCTTATAGTCTTCAATATTTTTTTTGATATTCACAACATCTGCATCACGTAGCACAACCTTTTACTTCTGAGATGAGTCTAGTCCACACTTGAAGAATATGAGTCACAGAAAGGGCCAGAAGTGATATTTAAAATTTTGTTTTAATGGTCAAATATTTCTTTTGTTAAAAACATTACTGCATCCATCATTACGTCATGGTCCTGTCATATCCAGGGCACAATTTTTTAAATTTTAATATTTTGCAGGTCTTTACAAAACAAAAATTACAAAACCAGTTCTTTTATGAGAGTCTAGAATAGTTCTATACACTCAAAACTGGTGCTCCAGAAGATATAAATAGGGTGGAAATCATTAGGTGAAGAAGGATTTGAGATTTTATTTAATGGTCGAATAAAGCAGCTTTCCAAAGAGAAGAAAATGAGGCTTTTTTAAAGGAAAAATTACAGATACGATAAAGACCAGAAATAAGAACTAGGTGACAGGATTTAATCAGTTTAATAGGAATGTTGTCCGGTCCATAACCGCTGGTATGGGATCTCAGAATGGTGGTTAGTAGTTAGGATATGTGAGAAAAAAAGAAGTTTTCAGGATTGAAGTTATTATTTAGAATATCAGGAATGAGTGATGCTCCTGGTCCACATGGGATATGAAATAGTTGTTGAAATCCTCTGGCATTATTGGAAGAGAGATGAGGATAATGTTTTCTGGTGGGGATAAATTTTCCACTTGGATTTAGAATTGAGAGCATTGGAGAGGGTGTGTTGAATGTTAAGGGATTTAGAACGTCGAACTGCTAGTTGGGTTGCATTACAGTGTTGTTTAAAATATATATAATCAGCAGACAGGCAAGTTCAATGAAATTTGCATCTAGCTGCTTCTATTCGTTTTACCATTTCTTTTATTTCCAGAATAAGCCAAGACGCAGTTGGATGGCGTAAGGTTCGGGTTTTGAGAAGAGTATGGATATCAAATATGGACTGCAGATGTGAAGTGAGGGTGGAAATCATAGGATCGATGGAGTTATAAGAGTATATAATGGACAAAATCAAGCAGGTTGATATAACATGGATGTTTAAAAACTAATTGAGTTCAAAATACTGATGTAGTGTTTTCTTTTGTCCTGTCCAGCTGTTTTTTTTATGTTCTTATTGAAAGTAAAAGGTAAAAGCTTTGAGTACCCACTTAATTCTTTGTAAAATAAACCAAATAACTTTGAAGGACATACTTCTACTTGAAAAGTTTTCAATCAATCATTATTTATAAAAACTGAAGGATTTCCTTCATTTTCTGAGAGTATAAGTAAATCTTTGTTTTTAAGTATATTACAGTAGCAATTCATGAAGTTTAGAAAAAATTTCTATGATAAATATTCACCTTGAAAATTTTTTAATAATACTGAAATTTATATTTGCAAAAATAAATATCATATTTTTAATCAAAAATTACTTACCAGTCTAATGACATGGCCCACAGCAGTACCGCATCATGATCCTCAAGAGAAACATCCACTTTACCTTGCAGATTCTTTAAACAAAATTTATATCCTTCTTCAGCTTTCCTATAAGTGGAAAAATAATTTGTAGAACAAATGAAAAGTATACAACCCAAAATATTTTTTATTATGTTTCATTTTACATTATCACTATTTTTTTTTAATATAGTAATGTTATATATTCATCACATCATAGATATTCCAAGACCAACACTTTTGAGTTCTTACTATCTCAATTTCCTAAAAAATGTTTTCACCTTATTTCATAATTGTTCTTTGTCATTCTTCTTAGTTTGTATATTCTTTGTTAGGTACTAAATAGGATCTTTTTCTACAATACTCTTAAAATCTTCACCCATCTCTTTCTCTCTGCCACACATCCCTATAAAATGTATATTGTTGTGTTCCATGTAACTATTAATTACAGAAAAGCAAATGTTTTCAGGACCTGGTTAAGAGTCGGGCTGTGGTAGGTAATTATTTATTCCGTTAAATCAACTGCGAGTCAATCTTGTGGGTTTGGCAGCATCTATAAAGTGAGTACCCTTAATTGGGGAAAAACCTGCTGGTTGAGTGTGATCTCACTGTGTGTCGTCACCTCCTTAAACAACTGTTATTCAAGAAACAGCACTTCCTTACGAAGTAATGAACCCACCCGAACCCTTCATATGTTGTAGAGAAAGGTTTTTTTTGGTTTTTCTGTAGAGAGAACTTGCATGGTAGCAGGGTCTGAAACCGTTATTAATTAAAAAAAAAAATCACAGTAACAGTTAATATGTACATTGTATTAGTATGTACATTGTGTTAACATGTAAAATTTTTTTAATTAGGAAATAACTGTAATGAAAAAAAATTTATTTCAAAATATCTGTTCAATAAAAATTTCTCTTTGAATAATTTTAGTTAAATATTTATTTTTTGGAAGAAATAAAAATGTTTTAGGATTCATTGGCCCATGGCCACAACCATGGTGTACATGGTATGATGGTTGCCATTATGGCAGCATTACTATAGTAGAAGTATTAGATCTGGCATGACATTAGACAGTACATGTAGCAGAAGTGAATCTACAGTCACATTAAAGCTAGTTTAGATACTGACACTTTATAGCAACTGTCACAGCGACTGCAATGGTTGAAACTGAACATCAATTATCATGACATTACTGGTGGCTGATAGCGCAACTTATGACAGTCAAGCTACAATCGTACAGTAGGTATAGCATGATAACTGGCAGTACATGTTATAACAGTGAACCGATTATTGTGACAGTACTGTCGCACTATAGAAGAGATCAAATACTAATGCTTATAAAAACATTCTAAGAGGTTTGAAAATTTCATAATTTTTAGTGCAATGTAAAAGGAAACAAAGGGGGATATGGTTTAGGGAGGTTAATTGAGGGTTAGCCAATGATTTAAATAATAATCAAATTACAATTATTTAAATACCAGAAATAAACAACACTAGTAACAGAATTTAGCTTATATCGAATACAAATATTTTTAAAAAAAGACCAGTGGTGAACCCTTAGATAACCTGATCTAGCAGTGCTCCATCAACATACATTTACTCAAAACAATTTGGCATTGTGATAAGTTTTAAAACTGGTAAACAGTATCTAAAAGATGAAAAAAGAATTACTTACTTGTCATCTTTTTTCTCTTCATAAATTTTTGCTAACTTCAAACTTATATGATTTATTTTTAAATCATCTTCAGAAACACCAACTTGAATCAACCTCTGCATAACATTAACAAATAACTTTTCAGCAGTATTAAAGTGCCCCTGGGCAAATGCAAGATTAGCAAGTAAATCATAAATGTATGTAACACCATCTTCATTATGTTGATCTTGAGCTAGTTTTAAGGCAAGATGCAATAGCTGTTCTGCACCTTTGAAGTCATCTCTCTGCAATATTCTCAACAATAAAATTTCTCTTAACTACAACTTTAGACCAATTGTAATAAATAGGAAATAGTTTATGTACCTGTATCAAAAGAACAGCACGCTTTATAGTCATAATCAATTCGGATTCTGACTTTTCTTCTTCCTTTTCTTTGAACAAACCAAAGAATCCTGAAATCATAATAGTTCCCCATAATCCAGAATTACGTTTAGACTGAGGGGTCAAACGTGAAAACAAGTCATTGAGTCGGCGACTTGATAAAACTACTTTATTTAATTTTTCAAAATTTGATACATCATAATTTTTTCTGCACCATAGCTTTCTGCTTTTATCAAAATGATTTTTTGCAACAAAACAACGTCTTGTACTACAAATTTTTAATATGTTCCTGAACATGACAAGAATAACCTGTCCACTAGAGTAACCTATCATAAATATCTATCAGCTGTAAGAATGTGACTTTAATCTTAAAATTTTTTAAAAATTTTACTCAAATCAGAAACAATCCATTAAATTTTATACTTTTTCGATATGGATTAGTTGAATAAGATGGCATTTTTATTCTGTAAAATGTGGAGTAGAATAAGGCAATACACGTACTCGTCTTTGGTTGGTTACACCTCACTGATGTCTTGTCAAGGCGCCTTTGAGTTCAGTTTGTATCAATCTTAGTTAAGATATGGTATCATTTAAGTTTAACATGCAGTCCTTTTATCAGAGACATGGCTCCACTTCGAAATTATGTCGCTTATCTTTATTAGTTGTTTTTATTTGCTTATTTCTTCCATTAATAGTAAGTTCTCATGATCATCACCATGAGAGTGAACCTGCCATGGCAGAATCACCATCTTTTAAATACTCAAAACAAGCTAATTTGTTACATGAAGCTCAAAAACCAAGAGTTGATGAACCTCGAATAAGAGATAAACAAACCCTTTGGATAGAAGCATTAGGCTCTACTCTCCTAATCAGCCTAGCACCATTTTTCATATTGTTTCTTGTGCCTTTGGATAATCGATCAGAACAAGAGCCTTTATTAAAAATTTTGCTAAGCTTTGCGTCTGGTGGACTTCTAGGCGATGCTTTCCTTCACCTGATACCCCATGCACTTAGTGCTCAGGCTCATGATCATTCACATTCTATTCAGAAAGACCTTCATTCGCATTCTCACTCTCACTCTCACTCACATTCTCACGATCATGACCATGGACCTGATATGAAAGTCGGACTTTGGGTACTTATTGGTATTTTGCTATTTCTTTTTATTGAAAAGTTTGTGCGTTTAATCAATCCAAATCATTCTCATGATGCTGATGCCAATAAGGAAGTTGGTTCTTCAAAGAAAAATGAAAAAGAGACAGATGAAAAAAAGAAAGATGATAGTTCCACTCAAGGTAATTATTTTATGGTTTTACTTCACTGGTCATATTTTGTTTCATTCAACTTATGTAGACCTGTCATAATTTGGCTATATGAAGTATTATCAAACTTTAACTATCTTATGATTCCTGAAACCTATCTTATCTTAATACATACTTAATATTCCATTTAATGACTGCCATTTTATTTATTTTCTTGTAATTACAATGTTATTCATAGATTACATATTCACATTTTTTAGTGAAATATGAATTATCATCCTAAGCCACCATGTTTTTTATAAATTCTTATATATCTGCTTTGCTTTAGTAGTGGAACTTCTGAGAAAAAAAGATTTTTTAATGTTAATTGGACATATTTCAAAGATATAAATCTATGGAATGCATTAAATACAAAATAAAACAAAAACTTTTTTGCCAGTTGTGCCACTATTATAACATACCAGCATTTTAGATTTATTAACTATCTTTCATAAACTGATTTATGTTACTCTATTCCAAAACTGAAAAAGAGCCAGTTCAATTTTATTGAAAGGCAAAATTATTCACTATTTTGCATTATTTTATAAAGTGGAGTATAATTTAATATTTTTAGCTAAAGTAAAATCAAAATAGAATTTTTATTATTTTCTGGAAATCCTACCATTAATGTGATGTACAATATTCTTTTTCTCAATTGACCGAACATAACTGTGCCAAAAAAGATGAAAACCATTGATGCACCCTTAAAAGTCATAACTACTAAATAATATGGTAAAAATTCTGTGTTAATTTTCAAGCTTATCAATTCTACATTCAGTACTGACAGTTACCATTGACTAGATTCTCCATGAATTATGGATTTATGGTAAAAATAATATATCCATTTTATAAAAAGATTATTGATTTACTGTGTGAAATGTATAAAAGGACGATGGTCTGGGTTCGTTCAAAGAAAAAACACAAATAGTAATTAAACTATTCAATGTGAGCCAATTTTCACCCCATATTGCTGGGCTAAAAAAGATACAAACAATAAAATAAGGTATCATAGTAAGAAAATAGATAATATAAACAAAATTGAACTAAGGTGTGGCTTATGATTTAAAATATGGGAAAATTTATTTGAAAATGAACAAAGTAAATTAAAGAAAATAAAAATGAGATGTACAGTGAAATGTAAAAATAAATAAGAATAACAAAATGGTTTTAGACAATTAATGAAAATGGAAATGCTAACAAATAAAAAAGTATATAAAAAATAAATATAAAAATACACTGCACACTAAAAGACAGAAAAAGGGGAATAAGAATTAAAATCAAGAATAAAGGAAATTTTTTTCCATTATTTTTCTTTATTAAGAGGTATCCTTTATAATATATATAAATCAGCACCTTACAGGAAGTTTTGTCATTTAGAATTTATTAACAGAAACGATTTTTAACAATTTATGTTACTGCAAGTTTCAATATGAACTTAATTAATTTCAATCAGAGTAAAGATTATGTCTTCAAGTAAAGGTTAAGAGTAAGTTTTTAATTTATTGTAGTCTTTTTTATGTATAAATATATACGTGTAACATTTAAAAAAATATTATTTTTGGTCATACTTAAAACATAAATTTTCTAAATAATTTAATGGAATGCTTAATATTCATCTATCACTGTTGGCTAATATATCTATTCATAGTCCAAAATGAGCTACATTCTGATATTTCTGAATTTTAGCTTTTCTAGAATCTATTAAATTTATTTTTTTTTTTTTTGTATGTTATAGATTCCATAAAGATTGCTGGCTATCTGAACTTAGCAGCAGATATAGCTCATAATTTTACTGATGGTCTTGCTATTGGAGCATCGTATCTGGCTGGGCATCATGTGGGGATCGTCACTACCATAACAATTCTCATTCATGAAGTACCCCATGAGATTGGGGACTTTGCTATCTTGGTTCAGTCTGGATGTTCAAAAAAAAAGGTTGGTTATGTTATAAATTAATAGTAGTTAAATAAGCCTGCGGGACTTTTGATGTAGGCTATTATAAGAACAAATTCTTTCACTGAAGCCATCTGCTATCATTATCTTTTTTTTAAAAAATATTTAATATGAAAAAATAATAAATGTAACACTTTTTTTAAATATTTTTTATTTATTTATGTGTCTTAATAATCTTTATTTTATTGTTTAGGCCATGTATTTGCAGCTTTTGACTGCATTAGGTGCATTTTCAGGGACTTTGGTTTCTCTCATTGCTGAAGGTGTTGGTAAGTGAATTTATATTTTTTTAAAAAAATCATAAATAAGTAAATTTTTCTTTTATATTTTTAATTTAAATGATTAATTATTAAATCACAAAAGTGTTTGAATGTATTTTCACATATATGAAAAATTGTTTATCTGAATATCAACTCACTAATTCTTACATAACCAAGACTTGTCTTTAAGCCTTTAAGCTCCTAAAATTATAAGTGTGGTTACTGTGCCATCGCTTGAACGGGTGACTGGGACACGTGTTGAGCCTAGGAGATGGATTGTAGATGAAAATTAAATCCAGTGTGATATTACTTTTAATAATATAAATCACAACAAACTGGCTAGAGATTTGAAATCTTTTGGCAATTGGTTGAAGTGTAAGTAATTAACTCATATGAGGATAAAGGCTACTGCCCAACACGGCGGAGGCCTAGTATGATCTTACTAAGGGCTCCTTTATCCTCATAAATTTTTCCCCCAACATCGCCAGACATGAATTTGATCAGTGTCAAAGTAACATGTTTAAAATCTTCTTGTATAGCAGATGTACTTATAGCATAGATTAGGAGCCTAACAAAAAGAACACTAGTATAAAATTGTATAAGCACATGAAAGGAGTACTATACCTCTATCATTCTTGTTATTCAGGTGATATTTATTGCCAATTATTTTTTTTCCACAATTAATTTCTTATAATTTATATGGAAATTGAAAAACGTTTTTTGGTTTATAGATGAAGCAGCCTCTTCGTGGGTCTTACCTCTAACAGCTGGTGGTTTCATTTATATTGCGACAGTATCAGTGTTGCCTGATCTTCTCGAAGACAGTAAATTAGTGCAGTCTATCAAAGAAGTTATCGCTCTTATCCTCGGTGTCTCTATGATGATATTTATTGCCAGCTATGAATAGGTTTACAAATTATCTGTAATAAAGTAATTTGTATATAATTTTTGTTTTATGGTTATTGTTTTATCTAATGTTGTAATACAAATGAATGGTATTACAATTTAAAACTTAATAGTTCTAAACAAAAGTATGTCATTTAAAAATTTACTTATATTTTTAATTCAGTGCTGTATTAGTTACAATTGAAAATATTGATGTCCAGTTTTTCTATCTTATGTTGATCTGGATGATCTCAATGAACCACGGTGAATGCGGAGCGTAAATCCTTTTATTTAATCATTTTATGAATTGTATGAGTTTTCTTCATCCTTTTTATATTTTGTTTATTAAAGTATTATCTGATTTTTATTATGTGTATTTGATTATTTTATTTTAGTATGTGTATTTGTTATACTTAATTCAGGTTTATTTAAAATATACATATATTATAAAATTGCAATAAGGTATAAATAATGTAATTAGAGTTGCTGTTGGGATGTAAATATTTTTGGATTCATATGGCTGATAACTAAATGCTCTTACATCAAAGGAGAGGAAAGTCGTGAGTTTATTGTTTTTCTTTGTATGTTCATTCTTTTAAAACATAGGGTGCAAAGTAACATGGAGTATTAACATTATTCATTGAAATCTTCAAATATA
>NW_027106674.1:1575544-1653740 GCF_000696795.3 Halyomorpha halys
TATATATATATTTTAATTTGGTAAAATAAAATAAACAATGAAATGTGTTAATAAGTAATATAGATAATATTTCCAAATTTTTAGTTATTTATTGTTTTGTTTTTAAATCATTGGATTGTTTAGGCGAAGCTAAAATATCATTTTCTTGCATTCCTTAATTGTACTTTTTATTTCAAGACTGATTGTACTTTTATTTGAAATATTTAAAAAAATTTCATTTAATTTGTTTATTCTAGGGGAATGGTATTATTTTTTTATTATTAATTTTCATATTTTTAAATAACCTAGTCAATGATTTTTCAGTAAAAAAATTGTACTTTTGTGTATTTTTTCCTATTAAATAGCAGAGCTGTATAGTACTTGATTACTAAGTATAAACATACTCGACCATTATCATTACTTTTATAATCAATTAGATCAAACTCAAAACTTGTGATCAAATTTGTAATCAATTACTTCCAGTATTTAAATACTATGTAATTGATAATTTTGAGTTAGTTCATCAATCCTTCATCATATTTAAATACTATTTACTTAAATATTTGGAGTAAAAGGTATATGAATACTGAGTAATAAGTGATGAATACAGTTACTTTACTTTTACTCAACATTTTTTTTTAATATTAATTAGAGCTAGTCATATTCAAACTGGTTTGAACATGAATTCCCTATACTCATTCTTTTTTTTATTTTTTGAAGTTTTTCTTGAGTTCAGGTTGCTTTATTGTACTCACTTTGAAATGTTTTGAATATGAGTATTGTACTCAGCACTCAGATAATTTGCCCAATTATAATCCTATCTTCTTTGTCTAATTCATATCTTCATCCTTAACCTTGTTGTGTTAGCAGCTAAATCTTGTTCAAATGATTGAGTTATTTATTATTTACCTTTTCCAGTTTATTTTATATTATTATCGATATTAGATTACACACAATTACATATATTATTATGTTGAATTAGATGATTCTTAACAGTATATTCTAATAGCAAATAGAATATGGTCCGGGTGGGGTCAAATTAAAATCAAGTAGTAATAATTTGTACTATTTTTATTTGAGCCAACGTTTTGCCCCACGGCTTCATTGCACTTTGCAGGCTTTGTTGCACGTTGCAGGCCCTAATGTGGGGCGAAACGTTGGCTCAAATAAAAATTGTGCAAATTATTACTATTTGAGTTTAATTTGACCCCACCCGGACCATATTCCATTTAATACACACGGTCAATCAGAAATCTTCCAAAATATTCTAATAGCGTATAATGATGCTATTAGCTTCTTTGCTTAATTTGTGATCATAATTCAATTGCATTATTGATGATAACATTGTTTTAAATTATATAGATCTTTAAGGTTATATTTTGGAATATGTGGCATTTCTTCAATTTCTCTCTAAAATATTTATTAATTTATTCTATTTACTTTTCCAAGTTGGAAAAGTAATTTATTCATTTAATTAATTTTTTTTATTAATATCAACCTGGGTCCTGTTTCATAATGAAAGTTAATAGTATTAGTTCATAGTACAAGTGTAGAAACTAGTGTGATAATAATACTAATACTTTTTTTTCATTATAGGGTGGACTATTAGTGATATTACAGGAGTTATAAAGTACAAGTTACTATTTTACAAGTCAGTGTAATTGTATTAAATTAAATCGATAAGACTAATAGTATTAGTTTGTACTTTATTTTAAAACTGGGCCCAGGTGGTAGTCCTGAAGATTGAAATAAAATACTATCCTAATTATATTTTTTATACTAATTTTACAATTTGTTAAAAAAGACTATCACGAATGTTGTACCTGCTTATGGATGGAAAAAGATATGAAATGTTTTGATTAATTATGTTAAACCACCTCTTGAGGATTTCTCTCTAGAAAAACAATATCCCCATTCGGACTAATGAATAATCAATTATTTAGATTTTATTTTTATTATTTTTTTTTTAAAGATTTTTTCCTGATTTTGGTTCTTCCATTATCCAAATGTTGCTACTTTAATTTAAGAAAATGAAATATTTCTTTGCTAATATTCTTTGTAAAGCAATGTTATGAGCTATGTTTGCTATATTAATAATGTTAAATATTTTTAAAGAATAGTTATTTTAAATGTATTCTTAAAGGAATTATTTGGAAAATAGAATTATGTGTGACTTGAATTACGATATATAGATGCTTCCTTAGCTGAAACCTATTAGTAAACAGTAATTAACTAACACTATTGGATTTACTGATACACTTCAAGGTCATTTTTTATCTGTATTCTCAACAAATTCACTGATTGTCAATTAAAGTTTGACAAGTGTGTTCCTATTATGAGAAAAACAATAACCACAATTTAATTTTAAATCAATCTTCATCCAAAAATTTAATTTTGATAGAATGATATGTTTCGTTTATCAGTGGATGTGTGAGAGATATGTATATTTTTGAAAATAAATTATTTCAATTGTTTATAACTTGTTTCATTCTAATGTCTGTTACATAAAAATGTTTATGGTAAAAGATAATATACCATATTTGCTATTTTAGTACTGTAAATATTTAATTATTTTTTTATTAGGGTTTTGTACATATGTTTTGTTTATAAAATCATATTGGAAGCAATAATTTAAATAAATATGTCAGTTACAAGATTGAACTCTTAAAATGTTTTGAATTATACTTTATATTCCTTAGGCTACCAAATTTAAGATTGTTGGTTATGTGCCTGGAAAAATTCATATACTAATTATCAAATAAAATTATCTCACTATATCAAGGTAAATAAAGCACTAAAGTTAGAAAGTGGAGCGATACATTGATAGTCGTTTATTTAAAAAGAAGATATAATAATAGTTTTACAAGAAGTTAAAAAATTATCATTAATGTTGGAATTCTACTCCTTAAATAATATTAAAATCAAATTTTAAGTATTTATTGATAATTAATATAAATAATTTAAAATGTTGATTATTATGAACATACTTGGTTCTGTAATCAATGAACCATTTTCATATTTAAATTATATGAGGTGTTCGGTTGAAATATATGGACAAGTTATGTTGGTATTACTAGCTTTTTTTACCTGATTCCATAAGTTATTAAATCTTTTGGAAATTTGTCATCTTAGGAGAATATTTGTTATGACAACAAACATCTTAACATTGTAAAAGTCTTCATTTTACCAGTTACCATGTTTTACAACTGAACACCTCACATATTGAAAAATATCTATAAATTATAAAATTTTGTTATTCCAGTTTTACAATAAGTGGAAACCATTTTTATAAAATTCAATTTAATAGTTTTAGCAAAATAAAATGTGGTTTTATGAGACAAATTTTGCGATAAAACATTAATGTAGGACAAAAAATTTTTACCTAATTTGAAGAACTATCACAATCACAAATCTCATGATATTTCATAATGGTTTAAAAATTTTTTCATGTTGAATCTGAAGTGCCATGTACCTACCTATTTAGGGTCAGTTAATATTGTAGGGCATTTCATTCCTAATTTAGACTCAATGTTAACACCCTTACTGTAATAAAAAAAAAAAATCCAATTATTGATTTGAGAAGATCTAAAGCAAATGTCATTTAGAACCTTAAATTTTAAATGAAGATTAATAATGATGCAGTTAGTGATATGAAATTGATAGGTGATTACCACAATGATGACATTAAAGTATTAGTGGAGCTTATTAGCCCAGTGGGTATGGTAGCCATGCAAGAAAATGCTTAGGGACCAGAAATAATCTCCTCTGGTTCAAGGTGCAAGTCTGAGGTGAAGAGCTAAGTAAAAAGAGGATTTAGCACTAGTTTGGGCCCTGAAAAAGTTTTACTCCTGACCTATGTGGTAAACATTTTAACATAGTGACTGATTTATGCTCCTATAAGTTTATATTTGGGCCGAAGTCAATACTGTGGGTGAGTAATCAGGTTCAATCTGATGATTATGAGGTCATTTACAAACCTGGAAAAGTAATATATCTAATCTCTTATCTAGGTTTTTACAAGCAGAGGTAGAGAAGAGAAAAGAATATTTTACACCATGTAGTCTTAGTTTACAGGAAATCGAAAAGAAAACTAAAGATGATAATGAAATGAGAAGCCTTAAAGAATATTTATGCTCTGGAAAATGGCTACCTGAAACCACATCTATGAGAAGAAGAGCTTTACCTGACAAACCTTAGCAAAAAATTGGGATTGATTTTATTTAAAGTACCTCTGAATAATGGAGAATATTTGAAGAATTTTATTGATTACTACAGGCGAACTTATTATTTTTTTGTCTCAAGTCCTCCATTGAGGACCTACACAACCCAGGAGTGAGAATATCAAGATTCTTGGGGTTGTCCAGAGATAAATTTTGACTGACCTAGGTGGGAATCAAACCCACAAGCGCCCTGGGAGCTATGCCCCAACCCACTCAACTATCAGCTCCCCAGCCGAATTTAGGAACTGGAGATTATGAAAACAATGACAGCTTAAAAAATGTTGGAAACGTTGAATCCGACGTTTGCATGCTATGGAACTCCCATCAACATAACATCTGATAATGAAAGTCAATTTGTAAGTTCTATATTTAGAAATGTTTTTGAAAATAAGACATTAAACTCATCCATACTGGCCTGAGGCAAACGGAAAAGCTGAAAGGACGAATTTATATAACGATCGCTCAAAATACAACTGAAATCCCCATGTATTCTCTGGCAAATCCTTAAGAACCAAAATTTCGCGGATTAAATGTCATAATGAACTGTTGGATGTAGAGATGAGAGATAAAGTTAGATGGAAAAAGAAATAGGAAAGAATGTAAAGTAAGAGAGGTAATACCATATAAATAAATAGAGATGTAGAGATGACTTTCACAAATAAGTTCGGGGGTGATAATGAAAAGAAGATAAGCAGAATAAAAAGTATGAGGAAAGAAGACAGAAACCATATTACATGAAAGGCGATGCTTCACTTTTATGTAAATATTGTGTATTATTTTAATTAAAAGGAAATAGAGATGTAGTGTTTCTAACACAGACACATTGCAGTCCCAGTTCAACAATGTAACATCTCGAAAAATGGTTATTTTGAGATATGCATGTAATCTTAGCAATAAGGGTAAGAGCTATGCAGTTCAAAATTGAAATATTTGTTTACTTGATTTTGCTATATAGATCTTACCCTTATTGTTAAGATTGCATGTATATCTCAAAATAACCATTTTTCGAGATGTTACATTGTTGAACTGGGACTGGTAATAACCATTATTCGAGATGTTACACTGTTGAACTGGGACAGCGTGTAAGAGGTAATAAATAAAGGTGATGATTAAGATAATCTATCATTAAGTGTATTTAGTACAATAATAGAGAATCGTCAAGTTAAATTGCTGATCAAATGCGTTCGATTTATTCCGTAGTTACATTTTAGATAGGACTGGCATTCTTTTATGTAAGAATTTGGCGGATGCTAGTTAATGATTCACTGCAACAAAACTCAGTAGATCTGAATTAAGAACATATTTCGTGCCACTCCACTTGAAATAAATTTCTACATCATAGAACCCAACGCTATTCACATTATACTGCCTACCTCACTATAACAGATCTTTAAAAAATTGTTTTCCTTATTGATGGAAAAGTATTTTTCACCATATGAAGCTTTGAGATGAAAAAGGAGACACATCTATTTTTTATTTGTTTAATGTTGTCCAGACTATATAGAGTCTTCTTTAAAGAGGGTTTTACACAGTCAATATAGTGACGTCTGAGTGGTGTAGTGTCAATATATTAACACTTTTTGGAAGACGATAGTTGATCGTATGAAGTAGATTGTAGCAAGATAGTCCGGTTGGCTGTCAATAAAGGTATCAAAATAGTAAAATAAAACTATTTATTGTTAACCAATGTTTCGCCCCACTTTGCAGGGTAGTCAAATTGAAAGGGAGATGACGAGTGATAATGCGAAGATAGTCCAAGATCTACATACAATTAACACTTTTTCTATCAATGTGACGTTCATTAATATTGATCGTGTAATTCTGTAGACACCTTACCACTAAAAACGTATTGAATCCAATTTAATTTTACATTTAAAGTTAGAGTTGTGATTCAAAAGGAGATAAATCCGTACCCCTTTGTCTTAAATCCTGTCTTCCTGGCCATTTTTTATTTCAGGATGCGCGGGTCCCAGTAATAAAAAGAAAAAATAATTATCAATCTTTTTTTAAACGCAATTGTGACAATATTATATTTAATCAATGAGTTGCCATAATGCGAAGTTGTTAATAAATATATATTTCTTTGAAAATCTTTTGTTTATTTGTTGTTTTGTTAATTTATTAAACTATTAAATAACACATACCCTTTCTGAACACACTATCTAACGTATTTAAGGACAACTGCAAACCTTTTTAAAACCCATTTTATTGAAATTCAATTAAATAATGAGAAACAGCTATTTTTACTTATCTTCTTGCACATTTACCTTATTTTTATTTATGAATTATTTTCTTCGGTTGATATGTTTTTAAACGTTTAATACTATTTCTAAAGTAAATTTTTGTTTGGTTTTTTTTATAACAAAGAACTTAGCAAAGTATCTTTCTATACTACAAGCAATCGATTTTTATTTACTGTGAGAATAATCTAGTCATCAGTTGCAAGAAGCCCCTTCTCCTAATACACGCCGTGTAAGTAACCAAGTTTATCTAATTTCATCTAACTTTTTATTTAATATTTAATATTATTTGTAATTTTTATTAATATTCCCTTTAGCAAAATTCACTTTTCACCTATATTATCTTTTTGTTGCACTTTGCAGGAAGGAATTGGTGCGAGTTTCAAAATGGTATGTTGTTCAATTAAGCTTATTCTCTAAATTTAAATATTATTTAATCTATTTTTTGAACGTAGTTACTTAGTATATAGATTGTCATATAATTATTTATTCATGGTTTCTTGTGTTGTTTTAGCCTAGGGAGATCAAAGAAATTAAGGATTTTTTGCTCAAGGCAAGAAGGAAAGATGCGAAATGTAAGTTCATTTTGCTGTTTACTGTAAGGTTATAACTATTTAGAAGAGTTTTAATTTTGACTTCTTGGAACCATGTTCTGAGCCAGTGAAAAATCAAATATTGGGCTAAAAAGTGTTCTCAGTGTAATCATTAACTGTTGGTTCACTTATAGTCATTTATACTTAAGGTTTTAATTTTCATCATCCAAAGGTTTTGAGATTTCCAGAATTTAGTGGTCACTTTGTATAGACTTAATTTCTGCTCCTTATTGCCTCGGTATATGCTGAATGTATCACGAATTATAAACAATATGTGGCAATTAATTGCTCATTGGTAGGATTGTGGTCCTTGTTATAAGTTATTTTTAACGTATACTGTATTAATTATAAAAGTTTTAATATGAACGATAGATTGGAAGTTACAAAGATTATGGAATATACCACAACTTTGCTTGAACAGGGGCATATCTGACTAAAAGTATTGGTTATATTTTTTTAAGGGATGCATTTCAAAGATATTATTGTAGGCGGGATTCTTTCTCTGCTGTGGTTCTTCTAACTATTCCATTACTATTCGGATCGTCCAAAAGTAACCAGTCTATGGTACAATCTACAGAATATGTTTAATACAAAATATTATTTTTTTTTGTCAAATATATTGGTTACCAACAAGTGTTCTGATTAATTTCAGTGCTGTAAATGGTGTCTAAACTTGTTTATAATCTGCTCTCATGGAACTTGTGACTTTCCTGTCATTGGTTTTATTATAACTGTTTTAAGGAGTTTGCCTTGAATTTTACTGTTCTCAATTTTTAATGAAATGAGTTTTATAAGCCTTAATTTCTGAGATTTGCTATTTCACTTTCAAGAAGTACAATTTATTTACTCTTTTCTTGTGATCTCTTTTCTAGTGTATCTTTATGTTCTCTTGGGAATAGCCAAGTGATAAATTTTTAATACAATCGTATAGTAGTTCTTATCGGCTCCTCCAACTTCATATACTAGGAATCCACATCATTGGATGCAATCTTGAAGGTTGCCAGAAATGTTAGAGATTATAAGGATGCAACCAACCCCTATGATGATTAATTTTTAATTTGTTTCATTGATATCAGTCAGAATTGTGTATTATTCAAGTCAACTTTTTGACCCAAACATGTGGGCTACCTCCAGGGCATGTGAATTGTTCTTATTGTTTCCTCAGTTTAGTCTGAAAAGTACTGAGGATCATATTTAGTTGGAACAAGTGAATGTAGTGAGGTACTGTAGCTGACAATTGAAAAGTGTATAATATAACCTAAACTTTTATGTGTGAGTTAGTTTACTTTGTTATTTATCTTTTTGGTTGGGGACATAAAGTTTCTTAAAATAAAAGGTGGGTAATGTAAACATTGTGAAAAAGTTAAGACATGCCCATGAACAAGGTTGTTAACATTAGGATATCTTACCTGCTATCTTGTGCTTTCCTGCCTAGTTAATTATGGCAGCTGGAGTGAACTAATGCCATTATTGGCATCCTACTGTGATTATACAATTATAACAGCGATTTCTTGTTAAAATAGACAATATAATTCAGCATTCATTTGGGCCTATAACAGGCAGCAGACAAAACTAGATGATTAGGTTTGTTTACTTGTTGATGGAAGTTAAAGCTAGGTCTGATGAAACTTTTCTATCCTGATCAGTATAAGTTAATTTAATAATAAATTATCTTTTTTTAGCTGTTAAAGACAAGTAAACCAACCCCCATTGAATATGAAATTCAAGGTTCCTTTATATCCTTGTAATTGTTGACTTGGGTATAACCTGTGTTTATTTTTTTTTAGGAAGTTTAGAGCCTATATCCTATAGCTTTATGATCATTTCAATTTTTATTCCTTTATGTATTTCTATTTTTAAAAATGAATAATATTTTTTATAGCTGTAAAGATCAAGAAAAATCCAGAAAATGTGAAATTCAAGGTCCGTTGCTCGAGGTTTCTTTATACCCTTGTGATTACTGACAAGGAAAAGGCAGAGAAGCTTAAGCAGTCGTTACCACCAGGTACACTCCTTGATTATTGTTTAATGTAATAATATTTGAATATTCTCTTTTACTTTCCAGTTCTGTATAACAGACTAGCGCGTTTCAGTCGTAATGTAGAGGATGTCCTGTATTTATTATATAGCAATAATAAAATAAATGCAGTGAATGCCCTCTTACAAGAGGAGACTACTCATGTGGGATCACCGAATTTAATTAAACTTTATTTGGTGGTACTAGGTCCAAAAATATTAGACACTTATCTCCGAGGGTTCTTGCAAATGAACAATTATAATGCATCCTAGCAGTCGAGAAAACATTTTTAGATATTTTTTGTTTTATCACATAACGCCTTTGTTCTGTATGTATTTAATGGTTATTATATACCTATCAGTTCGTTTTTGTTTTTTTTATGTAGAATAATCACAAAAGATTATTGATCATATCAAATAATTGTTATTTGTGTAAAAATAAAAAAAAACAAAAGTTGCTTGCAGTAAAGTAGGCCAAAAAATTTTGTCCTGGAAAAATCAAGTCAGATTTGGTTTTACTGTCTTTTAAAACCCTTAATTACAGTTTTTTGTTTAAATAAAAAAATAGAAATTTTTGGTCTTATTTTTAGAGAATATTTTTTTCTACCAATGTCCTGCTTTCACAAAATAAATTCAAAACTCAGTGTTATCCAGATCCGATGTAAATGTAATCAAAATCTAAAAATCACTTGTTTTTAGCATCCTCAGAAACCCTTAAATAAGAATTTTCATAAAATACAAAATATATTTTACATAGCGCAATTTGCAATTTAAATTAGTAGAATATTGTGTAATATAGTTACTAACATTCTAAAATAGGCTAGGTAAAATATTTATGTTTTTTTATGAATTTTTTTTTAAGAGTTTTTGAGAATGCTAAAAATGAATCTGAATTTTTTTTCTTAAAGAATTAAAGAAAAATTTTGGACCCTCTAAAATAGATTGCAATGAATTAGAAATTAAATTAATACTTATACTCTGATTTAATATGTGGATGTGTGAGGTACCTCTATGTCATGATTGACACAATATTAATATAAACACATAAAAATAATAAAATTAACTTTTTTGATAAAAATGTACAACTTTATTAAGAACATTAATTATTAAGTAATAAGTTAGGTACATATATATATATATCTTATTATATACCTTATTGTAAATAATTAACTTTTTTGTTTCTTTTTTTTTCAGGCCTTCAGGTCAAGGAAGTGAAGTGATTTGAAGAAATGATTTTATTTTTATTTTTTTTGTTTTATACAATAAACGGTTAATTTGGTGTCACATGTTTCTTATTTAAGTCCATCTCTCCTTTAATCTTAACTTTTTTTTCTTATGGTTCCTGAATTATGCTGAATTTTATTTATTAAAAGAAGGTTAAAAAAATAAATAATAAACCAAGCAGTAGGTTATTAAAACAGATTTTCTGGATAAAAATAAATTCAATTCTAATTTAAAATTCTACTAAAAATTATAATGGAAGCCTCTCATGTAGATAAGTGAAATGTTTGTGTATAACACATCTCTTATTCAGAAAAATTTCAAGTTTGATATAAAATTGCTTAATTATATATTTTTTTCACATCTAGATTACAAATTTATGTTTCCTGATTAAAAAATAAGTTTGGTTTCAACATTAATACTTATATATATTAATTATTGCTTTGGTTGCCTACTTAAAAGATATGGTATGCACCATCACACAATTTTCACTTCCCACCCCACCACGTCCTGAAGTTCTTTGTAGGTTGGTGGGCTCGTGTTATTGCTACTTTAGTGATTTTTGAGGGGGGGGGGGGAAATATGAAGACCTGACAAGACAAAAATCATAACCACAAAAATTGTATTATGTTACTATTATTCGTATTTTAGGGTTTTTCGAGGTGAGAGTAACGAATATAAATTTTGTTCCTGCCAGGAATACTATAGTTCAACAAAAGATAGGGGACGTAGTGCAATTGAATGGTCTCTTGGCTTTTCCCATTCAAATCTGTTGTTTTAATTTTTCTTTTTTTCTCCTTTAGTTATTACTGAAATTCTATAACATTTTTTTATTTATCCATTGTTTATTATTGCTAGCAAAGAACTTTATTTTTGTCAAATAAACAAAATTAAAAATATTAAAGAGGAAGATTTTATCAAAACTTGTTATTTAAGCCCTGTAAGACTATTTCAATGAGGATAATCTCATATTAAAGACCATTCAATTATACATTGTACACATACCGAGTTAATCAAAATTGTTAGAGCTTTTTTTTTTTTTTGAGAAAAATGAAAAAATAATCAAGTACTTCCAGTCAGTCGATTTTGAATTTGAAATTTTGTATGATTGCAATACTTTCCATTACTGTGAATTCCACATAAAGGTTGGTGAAAGTAAAAAAAAAAAATGCTATATGGCTTAGTATCTCTTGTATGGGTGACTCCTGTACAAAGATACGCAGTTGCTGAAGATTCTGCCCCAGTCCATTCCTCCATTGGCTCTTCGGCTTACCACATAAGTGCACACCACTCAGGATATTCATATATGGACTACTAAAACCTCTATTGACTCTGAAAATTTGGAAGTTGGCTGGGTCAGGTCAGGATACCAATGGGGAATTACAATTTAACTTCACTTTTTTTTTTTAAATTGAAAGAACTTATTAAGCGGGAAAATCAAGAAATGTTTTTAAATAATGGCAGACATAATAAAATATTTTTTCAATTTGAAGCATTAAAATGTGGCTTAAAAACTAGATGTTAAAATGTTTCCTGCGAGAATGACCCATATTTGTCTTATTGATGTTATCCACAGTGGATGGGCTGGCTCGTCGTGAAGACATGATTAGACACACACTTACTTCGTCTTATTGAGAATTATGAGTCAGAATGATATATTTGTTTTATTGTTGCTATGGTGGCTATCCCCTAGCTGCAGATTTACAACTTTCTTAGTAGATTTAGGTCCTTTGTTAAAGAAATAATTCAAAATTAGTAGCATAGTCTTCCAGGAATGCTGTATATGTGACAGTCCATAGTATTTTAATAGTCATTAAGATGGAATACATATCCTAAAGGACATTTTATCTTAATATAGGCAATACAAATTTAGGATAAATATTTATTTATGAGAAGAGACCTAAAGTGCATTGTCAGGGGTGATTATTAGCGGCTACCGAAATCGTTCCAGTGATTAGAATCCTCAATAAGGCCTAATATGACCCAGAATGTTTTCTTTAAAGAAGCAATTATTTCTGGTGTATTATCCATCTTGTAATGAGTAGTGACTGTTTTAATGATTGCTGAATGCAATGCCTGAAAAAAGAACCAATATAACTGAGTGGGAATAGTTTTTATATTAAAATTATTAGTTAAAGGTATTTTAGTGATAATTCTTCAAGTGAAGGCTTAGAGGAAGCTCATTTATTCAGATTAAATATCGATGAGAGAAGATAGTTGACTGTGGATAATATATATGAGGAGATGGTTGGGGGTGCGGTCAGAGAACTTCTTAATGTTATTCTCTGACAGCACCACCACTCATCTCCTCATAACACATTAAAAATCATCTTCTTAAAGGCACTTCATAATTTATTATTATCCAACTTTTAGAGTCAGGATTTTATTTTGGTGAGGGATAATAATTCCACAATCTTAATTGATTATTATTCATAAGTAGTGAAACCCTTTTCAAAATGTGAGATCCATTTATATTTCATATGCAAATGTTGATTTTGTTAAACAAACCAAACAATAAAACTGGGGAAATGTTGGGGATCAGAAAATAAAATTATTTTACATGGACCAAACATACACCCACAGAACACAGAATTGACAAATCAAGGCTGAGGGATTAAAGGGAAATAATATAGTTTTCTACAGTTAGGGGTGGTTGTCACATAAACAAGCCAACATTAAGAAATGTCTTCCTTTCATTGCATAAAATATTTTTTTCTTAACTAACTTTGATTTAATATATGTAAAAAAATTACAACTAAGAGGACCAGTAAAACTTATGCCACTTTAAACTAGGTAACTTGTGACTACTACCAAGCTTTTTAAAAAAAATTAATTTAAAATTACCCAATTTCCAAAGCGCAAACAAATTTAGAAGGCGACATATTCTGAAAATGTTATTTTTTTGGGGGGGGGGGAGAGGGGGCTTTTGCTCTTTTCTCAAATTAATTTTAATTCTATAAACATGAAGAAGTGAGTATTTTTAAAAAATAATTTGTTCATTTTATATTTTATTTTCTGAAATTATTTTGAGAGAATTTAATTTTTTTTAAATATTATATTCTGTAGGAAGTTTTTATAAAAATACATTCACACTTCTACACCACCTTTTTTTTTGTGAAAAAGTACATTATAATTTTTTTATTACATGCATACTCCTTTATTAATCCTTCAAGACTCTTCCCCTGTCTTCCCAACAGTTACATTTTCTTTTATCCATATTAAAATACTTTGTCTTAAATTTATAGTTTCATAATGTATACTTCTAGTACACTGGACTCTTATCCCTAAGAGTAAGAGTTTACAACCACTAACCCCAGCTATACTTTGTATCGGAAAAGAATGAGGACATTTTGTGTAAATAAATAAAAAAAAGGAAATTTTTATATAAAATGTAATAATACACATGTATAAACTTTATATAAAAATATCCCTTAATTTCACTTTAATTAAAAAATACTTTATATACAAAATATATCTTAAAATTTAGTATATTTACTGATGACAACTGGTTTATTTATTAGCAATTCAGTAACTTGTTACTGTTTAGTTTCATTGCAATTCACTTATTGCATGTTTAAAACTGCTAGTTACTGCATTTTTTTGCTCACGAGTAATTCCAATACTTTGCAGCATATTGGATGGGATACTTAGTATACTATTGGACAGTTCTATATATAATCAATTAATTATGTACCAGATCATTTTAAACTGTGAAAATTTGTCAAAATAGAACTGAACTCAGTATGATTTTATTAGTAAATAAAAAATGAGTGTAAAAAGTGGTAAATTTTTTCATGAGGTTGAGGTATTTTGTGCATTGTGATTTGTTCCCAGTCTTACTGGTGTTACTTTTGGGATGAGTACTAGGTTCTGGGGAAACCAAGGTGCAAGGCTTACAGCTGGCTAATCTTTTCCTTTTATTGGAGATTCCCAGTCAGGCAAAACTACTGTTATTGCATCCATTGAACTTTGTAGCTGTTAATACAGGTTATTATGTATTGGATTATTTCTATTTATATGATATAATTTTGTTTCTGTTGACTGCTTTTAATAATTTAACGATTTACAACATAGTCTGTAAGTATAATTATTTTGGAGACTATGTACATGTGCATAGACAGTAAATGAATGGCTTCAAGAATTGAGAAATATTTAGCACTGAGAATACTGAATTTGCTAATTATGGAAACTGATATTGTAGTTTTTTTTTTATCTGCCACAACTATAGCAGTTTGGTTGGCAAATTTGAAGGTATCTGTGAATATTTGTTTATTATCTTAATATATCATATTATTAAGTAAAAATTGCAGTAACGAGTTATTTTTTTTTATTAAATAACATGTTTTACGCAATTTATTTATTAAAAGAATGGGAAAGTAAATAAGGATTGGGTAAATGAAAAGAAAATGTTAAAACTTTGTATAGACTTACATTAAAATCCTCCTTCTTGAGCCTTGGTTTGTTAAATGATATCTCAATGCCACTCTCATGCGTTACATGTGTTACATGCTCTGGTACATCTATGTGCTTGATGATTTTGTTTAATAATTCAGCCTTCTGCTTTCCGCTCTCTATGGTGTCACTATCGTACACCATCACTCCGTTGTGGAGGACTCCAGGTTTCGCAGGCATTTTTGCTGCAGTATTGGGTGCATCGTTTAGGAGCCTGTCAAATTAAAATGAATTTTTTAATATCCCTGTTTTTCTTAAGTAGTGCCACATCTGACATATAACTAATTTTACTGGAGAAGTATATAAACATTTTTTCAGATACTGACGTCAAACTTTATTACATTCTTCTAATTGTTTCTATCCTAGATATTTGTGTCTCTTCAAACTAAATTTACTAAACAAACGTATTGTGCCTGTATTTAACCCATTTTTCAAGATATTTCGGGATTAAGAAAAACACATCGAATTAACCAAGTTATATTTTCATTTGTATATTATAGAATAATCAAAGAAAAGCCTAAAAAGAACACAGAAATTAAAATATGCAATGACAAAAGTGAAAAAATATCTTAAATAATTAGAGTAAAATAAAACATGGACATTTTCATGCCATTACAGAATGCATATTACATTTCAGAAAATGATACTTATTATTTAAACCAAATCTATTTTTTTCTTTGAGCTGAAGAACGATATTTAGAAGGGACACGTGTTAGGTTCACAATTGCTTTACCGTGCAAAGCAGTAGTAGCATTAGGCTTTACTTCTTTATTTTTTTCTCTAAATATGAGTTTTTATAATACTACGATTAGATGTGAAATTATATATATTACATACTGATATAGGTTTATCATAAACTCTTTTTTTCGCTGGCCAGCATAATTATCGCTGTAAAAAAATAATTCAATTCCGTCATTAGTTTCCTCTAATATGTTTTATATGAATCTTAGCACACGACTAACAATCTCGTTTACTCCACGCTGCCTTTGCCTTCCTGCCATACATAACAAGCTACGTACGTTGATTTTAACTCAAAACCCGTCAAGTTCAGAACTAGTTCAGGGCCAGATATGTCACTATTTACGAGAGAAAAAAAACTGCTTCTAATTTGTCCCAAAGCAAAATGTGTCATTATTCGAAAAAAATTGAAAACAACGAGACGTCTAAACTTATGCCGTTTATACTCAAGAAAGATTGAGTATAGTTTAATACCGGTACATCAGTTCTTTGGTGGAAAATGAAGATGTGCCATTCTCCATGGTGAAACTATGCTATCTTAGGAACACGTACAAAAAATTTGTGAAAAGGTTTTTTTTGGGGGGGGGGATGGGAGGGGTTGTCTCACTATTAAAGCGAAGCAGTGATTTACTGTTAGTGACATCAAATCCTCAAAGAAATTATCTTGATTTCACCAAATAAACACTTTTTTTTTGGAATATAAGATGGACTTGAGGGACAGCTCGCTTCTTCCAACTTATCTTGAAATCAATGTATTTTAATTTAATTCCAGATGGACTTGGTGGGTCTTACACGGTTATTTTAAGTTTTATTCAACTTACCTTGAAGTAAAACACAATGTTTCAAGAAATACAGTTCGAATTATATTCTAAACTAAAAGATTCTTCATTTCACTCTTCATTTCTTTTCTTATGAATACTGATATCGAGGATTCCAACCATCTCCTTTTATTTAATTCCCTAATGGTCTAGTAAAAATAACTTAAAATTTTCAGCTTAATTTTGCTCAACATTCTTAGTGTGACTACTCAGGGCTGCCCTCTCGGTTTGTCATCTCCACATTTTCGACGTTTCTTGTAAAATATATGTTCCAATTCCACCTTCGGCTCTGAAGCGCACAGAATGGACGTGCACCATTGAAAACCACAAATCTAAAATTATGATGGATTATAATACTTTCTTTAATTAGCAGCAGTAAGGAGGAAAAAACCATGATGCAATGAAATAAGAAATACCGTAAATAGGCTTTATTAAACTGAATTAAACACATGGCGCATGTGACATGAACAACAAGTGGTATATAAATATAAGTGGGACATGAATATCAGTGGAATATGAATATATTTATTGTATATGAATATTAATACATCAAACCAACAACGCTACCCAAATATATTGGCTTGCTTACAACACAGCAAACTTATCACTGGGATTGGATATAATATAAACACTAACTTGTAGTAATTAACAAAGATACAAGTATTATTCCCCCTATGTTTTTTTTTCACATACTACTAAAATAAACTAAATACAGTGTTGTTTTTAAAATTAAATTACATTAGATTTTGAAAGATCTTTCTTGTTACTTTGTCAATTTTTTTCATTCTCATTTTTTGTTCTCAACTGCATCTATGTTATCCTCTCTATTTTTCGTATCCTCGTATCTCTTTACCAGAGATCTGTCACCAATATTCAATTTATTATACAAGTTTACTATAAATGTATAGTCTCTTCCAATATCACCACCACCAATACGCACACATGAAGAAAAGAAAATGTAGATATAAAATAACCACCGTAGAAGTAAAGTATAACAAAGAAATAAGTTAAAAATTAATAAATAATTTAAAAATAAATAAATAATTTAAAAATAAACATTTCTGCATTTTCAAGGTTTCTTCACCAACATTCTATCATAGAAAAATGTTAATATTTTACTTATAAACTTTGGAATAATAATTTTCTTTCTAAGCTTTATCAGCGAAACACATTGAAATTTTGTGGCGTTTAAAACAGAAACTTTTAAAAAATAAATAAAGTTTATGATAATTATAATTAACTAATGAAAATGTAATGTAAAGCACAGGTCACGTAGAATGGTGTTTTAAAAATCCATACTTTAACTCTGCTTCTAAAAATAAATTCATGAAAACTATTTCTACAACATTTAAGAATACCTACGTTATCATTAGAAGTGTTCCAAATGTCGTTGGATCGTTTTTTATTTTTCGCCATTTTTTTCTAACGTTATCAATATCCTTTAAGGATAAAAAGAGAATCGAATCATATTCATCTTTAAACCACTCGTCCATCATCTCATGATAATACTGGAAAAATAAATTAATAGAATATAAATTAATTTATAGTATACCTCAATGTTTATTTTATTTTAAATTACAAAATGTATGCGTAAGCAAGATATGAGACGAGGTCCAGACGCGTCTGTTGAATAGGTGTCTACAATGTATACAATTTGGATGAGTAACATAAATTTATTTTGAACAATAACAGGAGAAAACTAAAAAAATAAAATAATAATTGAAAAATTTTAAATCTGTATGCTTATAACTCATTCACCTTACATGGGGAGGTCACGGAACTGGGATCACCGATTTTAATGAAACTTTTTTTGAAGATATTAGTTCCAAAAATATTGAGCGTATCCGACAGGTATCATACTTATCAGAGAGTTATAGCGATGGCTCCTTGGAGTCGAGCAAATAATTGTTTGGTATACTTTCAACATTTTTTATTATTATTTTCTTCTGTCTTTTCTCTGTTTGCGTTTAATGGTTATGGTGTGGGTCATTCTCCAAATTCAATACTATTTAGATAGAAAACTTCAAAAATTAAAATAGATTGTTTCCATTTTTCAAATTTGTATTACCTTCAGGAATTGCTCTTTGACAACTCCTTGAAGCAGGCACACACGCCGCTGAAGTAGTTTTCGTGATATCGATTTATAAAAAAAGAGTCCTTTTAAATACGAATTGAAGAAGCAAACATATACTTGAATTATTTGAATTATTTCAAAACAATGATTTTATTGATTGTTGCCTTAATAATGAATATTGATAGAGAATTAACGTTTGCCCGTTCCTTTTATTCATGGTCGCTCCCTGGCCCCACAAGAATTTTCATTGGAGCTAGGGATTAACCGCCTAGGGAGATCAACTATTGTTAATTTATGCACTCAACAGAAGCTTTACAAAATAAGAAAGATGAATAGGTATGTAAAAAGGTTCTAAGCTATTACGTAACAGTATGCTATACAAAATTTAAGTCTTATCTGTGATTTTATTTAGGACCAACAATAAAATACTCAAATGCTTTATATGTAGTTTTACATCCTGGAAATAACTGAAGAAATGAGATTAGGAAACAAACAAGGCTAAGTATTTTCTGCTTCGTACCAGTGTTATCTGGTCACCTTTCAGGACGAAATTACTCTTTGTAAATATACTCGTATGTTAGTGGGCATTTTAATAAAGTACTGGGGAGTGACCGAACACCTATGACTGAGATAAACAATGTTATGGTGTTTGGTCTGTTCGACCTAAAATCCAAATTATGTTTTATTCAAATACACGAAAGGATGCTGAACAATATAACAATATTTTTTTTTTATTTTCAGCGAAAGGAACTGGGCGCCATTGAAAATGTAAGTCAGAAACTCAGCTTTGTGACAGTGTTGATGAATGACAAAACTAACATTAAATATTTTATAACTACATAGCCATTAATTATTGGAACTCCAAAAGGAGGAAATGTCGGATTAAAGGAGAATAGTAAAATCATTCTCATTCAGATAGTTTGAGGATCCTCATCGAAATAGGAGAATGACTCATATATCAATTGATCTCTTTCTTTAAAATAAGGGGGAAAATGCCGATAGTATTGAATGAGCTTAAATTAATAAAAACAAAATAAAAATCAAATTACATTTCCGGTAAAGCAAGCCAACAATTGTTATTTAAGTTAGATTCTTTTTGAACACCCTTATATACGAATTTGTATAGAGATAAAAAAATAGAACTTTTATAATTGCATATAGTGACTTTATTTGTATAGGTGATTTGTTTTTCTCTCAGAATCCAAATTCAATAAGCGTTAAAAAGTTGAATATTTTTAACTCTTACCAATACCTTTTAGATTTTTCTAAAAAAGAGTGTGGATTAAAGAAAACTCCTTAAACAATGTTTTTTTTTATCTTCGGTTCCAATATGTTGACGGAGGTCGGGTTTATTATTTAATTAAAACCAATTTTGATGTAGATCGGTGCTTCATAAAAGTATAAAATAACGACAGACCGTTATTACAAAACTTTGGTTTCAATGAATTGTTGCAATAGCTATGTAAAATATCCAATGTGAATCCTTACCGATCGATATAGACAACTCGTGGGCCGTTCATCAGATTTCACTTCCTCGCATGGACTACTTGTGCTTATTTTACTCCCAGTATCGGAAGGCACCTCAAGTGCGAACAGAAAATCATTCGCCCCCAAGCTGTCAAAGGAATCTGTCTCCCGCGGGAAGGGGATGTTGTATTTCTCTGAAACCAGTTCCTGTACTAAGGACATTGTGATTTATGATTTTTTTGTGACGAAAAAAATTTTTTTTTTTTGCAATTTTTAATACTCATCTGTTTATTTATCTAGTTTTTAATATTTAATTTAAACAATGCTTTTGTTATAAATAGTAAAAAATACAAAATTAATATGAAATAATGCACTTTCGGTTAGAAATGATGATTCTACAAGATATTTACATCTGACACTACTACAAAAGGGCAAATCAATAATCCATCATCAAAATGTGTTAGGGCCGGTCATGAGATACTTAAATATCCTGCCAAGATAAACAGCTAAGTATATTGTAGGAAGATGGTCTGGGCCGCGGTCATGTAAGGTACAAAATTAGTTTAAAAATGTTGGTTCCCATTGAAACAGTGTACTTGGTAATCGATAATACCCAATACCCATACTAGTGCGGTACAATCAGGGGAGTGCTCAGGCAAGTGCCTCCAAGAGCATACTGGTGTAGATCTTAAAAAATATTTCTACTTCTTTTCGCAAAAGATCTATACTAAGATCTATACATTCCTCCGACGAGGACGATATATTTAATTTCTTGTATTAATTTCCAATAAAAGAAGATTAAAACAAATGATAATAATAATAGAAGGTTCTGAATTAATAAAAAAAAAAAGGAATGAATTGAGTGAATAACTCTGATTACGCGGAGAAGTTAATTCAAACCGAGGCAAAAGAGGAAGCTTTCTCACTTCCTTAATGAAACTTTTCAATAGAGGGACTTATTTTTACTTTACCCAGGCAATGGAGGTTTTGTTTCAAAGTTATGTGGAAACAAACTGATTTTTTGACAGCTGTTATGGCCTAACTAGAGAAGTATTTTGTCAAAGACCACACCCCTAGCCCATCCATTTCGAGTCTTTTAATCATCAATCATAACTCAGCCATTTTTCATTTCATATTAATTGCGGTTCACATCATTTTATTTCTGTAATAATAATACTTTCACCTAAATATGCTTAAATGTGTAAAATTTTGTTGTTAAAATTCATATCTAATGTACTTAATATTGTACACCACTATTATTTATTTATATTCGAAAATATCAATGCCTTACTTCACAGTGGTGCTAAGCAAATTTCCATTAACTTAATCGTATTGCTTGTAAAGTTAGTGGAAATGTACTCGACCACCGCTGTGAAGTAAGCCTTAGATGTGTGGAACAAAATTTGTAAAGCACTTCTTAGCCTTTCAAATGTACCTAAATTTACATGTATGGGTCGGGCACACTTAGAAACAGGAAATAATAGAATAGGTCCGACATATGATGCATAGTCAGTTATTGCGGCATCTCCTTTCTTTTAATTATTTGTCGTAAAAAGATCCTTTCTGAAATTAAAGTCGATTGTATATTATAACTTCAAATGGTGCTGTAGATTCCTTTTATTCATACGTTTTACTCAGTATTTAAACGGGGGGGGAGGGGGGGGGGAAGTCCTTTTCCTTGCTTTTTAAATATTGGCATGTTTTATTTTTTTCAGGGGAAATTTTCGCTCCTTACCTTAAAATATTTAAGATCTTTTCATTACCCACCACCAACCACGCATACGGTGGGGCAGTTCTAATATTTTGGTATGTTGTTTATGTTTGGATTGACGTTAAAAATCTAAATTCGCGGCATTGGCAGACAACAGGAAGTTTATTTTATTTTTAAAAAACCTAACATTTTTCATTCCATGTTCAATATCTAGGAAACAATCAACCACACAAAAACACTAAGGATATATTTTTCAAAGTAGAGGAAGTTTTTTTAAATTTGAGTCCTTATTGAGATCTGTATCTATAAAAGAACCAGGGATATAGTTTTTTTTTTATACAATATTTTTTTCTTTTGTTTAATCAGGAACTAATCATTTTGTGACTTTATTTTAGCAAATATGGAATCTACGATTCTTGCCAAGAAGATCGTTATAAATTACTTTGAAGTAATTTTAACTGGCTTTATTTAGAGTAATAATTAACATTTTTAGTCCAAAAGTTCCAATATAACAAACGTTTCTCAAGACAAAATTTCGATATAAGAAAAATGTAGTCGAAAGCTTGTAAAATAAGTTTTCATTACACACTAGAATCATTAGTATACCTAGTAAGTTAACATATTTCACTAACTGAATTGATAATCTACTATTAATAATTAAATCACAATTGACAATTTATCGAATTAATTACAGTTATTAATTAAGTCAGATTATTAATAACATGGGTAGTTTGTCTAATAACTGCATTAAAGGATAAAATATCGCTATCCTATCTAAGGATAGGACCACTTGGTCTAATCTATTTCTATTCTCTGTCTACCTTTTGATCAACTATTCACTAAATATATATTCTTATAGTTAATTTTGATTGGTGGTAGTTTAAGTTGCTTTACAAAAAACAAATAAAGTCTTCTGGGCCCTTTATGGTAGAGTGCTTTTTTTTTCATAAAATAAAAAAATTGTTAACCAATTACGATGTCTTTAGTGAAAAACTAGGGAAGAGGTGCATTTTTTTTTTTTTTTTTTAAGCTTGAGCTTCAAAAATTATCTGGAACTTCTTTATTCATACAGGTCCAAAAAGCATGAAATAAATATCTTTTTTCAGTAGAGGAAATCTAATTATAACAACTCTTATGTTGGAGAATTTTTTTTTCTTTCCAAATAAAGAAATTAAGAGTAATTTTTGAAGCTCAAGATAGATAAAAATTAATACAGCTCTTCCCCAGTTTTTCACTAAAGACATCACAGATATCTTTAATAGATATCTTCTAATTAATAGACTAAAGATATCTTCAATTAATTAAGTATTGGCTTATTTTATGCACATACTATTCTCTAGTTTACCCAAAATCGTGAAAGTTTCAAATTTCTATCAACCCCCAAAAAACTGGTACATAAAACTACAGACAATGTAATATGTATATGATGTGTACCTGTGTGGGGAAAAATGCTTCCATTTATCATCTAATAAGAGTCACTTCATTCAAATATTGTAATAAGAAACAATAATTTTTTTTTTTAAAGCTGTAATAATTTTGTTCTTCATAACAAAAAGTATTGAATTATAAATATTTTAATAATAATCAAATGCTAACATTTGTACTATGTTTTGAATATGTGGTCAGATTTCTGAAGAGCAAGAAAAAAATTATTTTCATGGTAAATTGAAAAAACAACATTATTAATGTGTGAGAATAAAAGCTTCTCTTGTATTGTGTACATAAGAGAAGCTGATTTTTAAAAGGACACTTTTTCAAAATTGAGATTTCTGATATTAAATTTGATTTCATCAAATCATCATTTTTGATTCAATTCTTTTCAGATCTGGTCTAATATTCAATATAATTAAAAAGGTCTACAACTAAAAATTTGATTTAAAATTTTGGTTTATTTTCTTCCACTATGTACTAGTTTTTAGTAAATCCATATGTCAGTTTTTGTTGTATTTTGTATTTTGTAGCCCAAAAATCAAATTAATTAGTCTTAAGGTAGTCAACTGATCATCTTCAACTTCTTATAGAATCAGAAGGATGTTAAAGCTGCCCCCAAATTTACCTTAATATAACAAATTTAATTGGGTAAATATTTAAAATGTATCTCATCTAAAATGTCTTCTAATTACTTCTTCCAAATAAATCATTAACGGTTACTTAATTTGATTCAGTACTTTTCAGATCTGGCCTAACATTCAGTAGAATTAAACAGGTCTACAACCTAACTATCCCAATCCTCCTTGACTTCTCCAAAGCATTTGACACGGTTGACCATAACATCCTTCTTAACAAACTATGAAATCTTCCTCTATCCAACAGTGCTGTGCACTGGTTTCAATCCTTCCTTTCCGATTGCTCCCAGCACGTAGTGGTTCCAGATAAACCTCCATCAATGACTCAACCCCCCATCCTTATCTAACATTCTCAATACCATTTGTACACTGATGATTTCCAAATTTATTTTTCCTTCCCACCTTCTGACCTATTGGCTGCCACGAGGAAGCTTCAAGAAGACTTGAATCAAATTAATCACTGGGTACAAGAAAACAAGCTTAAGTTAAATGCAGAGAAGACTAAGGCAATTGTAATAGAATCCAATCCCCTCCAGAAAACTATTCCTCATATTTCAACCTTATTCCTAAACAACAATCCAATACAATTCCATCCATACGTTAAAAACCTTGGTGTCACTATAGACCAAACTCACTCCTGGAAAAACCACATCTCCGATATTTCCTGTCGTACCTTCTCCACCCTAAAACGTTTAAATTATTTTCTTCACCTACTCCCTTTTGAAACCCGTAGGCTCCTGGTTACTTCCTCAATATTCCCCCACTTTGATTATTGCTGTGTGGTTTACGGGGGTGTCTCTGGGAATCTCGAAGCAAAATTAAAACGGCTAAATAATTGCTTTGTACGATTCATCTTTGGAATCCTCAGGGATGCCTCTGTCACTCTATTTTAGGAAGAATTTAAGTGGGTTTACCTACCCCTCCTTCCATCGTAAATATTTTCTTGCTTCCTTCCTCTACCAAGTTATCCAATCCCACCGTCCATCGTACATCTCTGATATCCTTCAATTTAAATCCTTAGTGCATTCCCGCTCACGGCCTTCAGGCTTATATGTAACTGCTCATCGAACCGCAACCTTTGGTAGATCTTTCCTCATCCCTATGGAATTCTATTCCCTCTTTCATTCGTAGTTATAATACCCTTCCAACCTTCCAATCCCGTATCTTCGACCACCTTCTGTCCACCCAATTCCAGAAGAATAACAATTGAAAGTTTCCAACAAGGTTTATATATTTTCTGTACTTAATGTCTCAGATTTTTGTTTATTCTTGTAAATATGTATATTAGCAGAAATTTTACCTTTCCATTTATTATTTTTAGTTTAATTATATTTGATTTTTATCATTTATTTTTTCTATTACTTCTTATCAGGAGTGTTTGTCATCTTATGTTTTATGATATGACATATGGTTTTACTTTATTTGTTCTATTCTTATTTTAATATATATTCTATTATATAATTATAAATATATTCTTTTAATTATTGTTGTTCATTTTTATCTTTTTAACTTCTCTATTTTATTATATTTTATGACGTTTTATAATTTTGTATTTCACTCTTAAGGCTCTAAAGCCTAATTTTGACGACTGTATTCTACTATTTCGACTATTATTCTAAAGGGGTCAATCCCAGAATAAATAAAGAATATTATTATTATTACAACCAAATAATTTTGGGTGATTTTCATGTTTTTTCGAATGATGAAACCGAAAATGAAATTGTTTTTTTTCCATAACGTATAAATTTTTTGGCAAAACCCAAGTATATAATCCAGATTCGTTGCATAAAAATCTTTCATAGCTTTTAGGAAAAGCAACTGATCAACTTCAACTTTTAAAGGTATCAAAAGAACATTAAAATATACTTACTAGCACAAATCAGACTCTCTTGGTCACTTTGGGTTTGATGTCTAATGGAATCCAATGCCAATTCTGTTCTTCTGAAAATTTGATTTTTCATACACATGGACACAGTTCTTTTAAAACTGACATATTTGTTTCGTTATTGTCATGTGATTCACACCTTATGAGTATCAAATTGATTTTCCCAAGTCTGCTGGTTGAGGTGTATTATATTTGGATAAAAATGTTGAAATACCTGTTGGGAGAGTACAGGTTTCTTCCCTTACCTTCAAAATTCCTTTCATCAATTGCATTCCTAAATTTTTCAAATATTTTCTTATTCCACAAATCAACTTGTTGGGATTAATACTAGCTATGTTTAGTTCTTAGGATAAAATAAGAAGTGTTCTATGGTTTTTTTTTCTATTTTGGAACACATCTGGTTTGTACTCCCAGAGTGATGTTTTAGTAGTTTATTGGATCCCATCAAAAGTGAAAAAATCAGATGGTTTAATCTCCTTCAAAAAAAGGGAGAGACCAGTTTTCCATACAAGCTTTGCAAGATACTTCAGGAGGAAGGTGGTTTTCCTAAACTGGAGGTTTTCGTATTGTTATTTTTTAAGAAAGAGGAACATGTCAGAACAAAGGAAGTAAGCTATGATGAAAAAAAAGAAGAAGGCTGTTATAAATATACAAGTTATATTTAGTGAACTAGAAAAATAATACAAAATTGCCACAGATAATACTTTGCCACATAAAATACTACGAGGTATTTGTTGTTATGAGTGTTATTATTATGTTACAATAACGTGAACCTTAGAGTTTATTAATATTTCTTTCTGACTGGAAACATGATAAGCGTGTAACAATTTGGATTACTTTGTATTATATTTACATGTAAATATATACACAATATTATTAATATAACAAAGATACATGTATAATTCACATTCATCCATATTAAGTGAGATTTACTATGCATTATAACCAGTGAATTCGGTTCACAGAACCAATTATAAGTTTAACTATTTGCCTAGACTTAGTATTAAGGCAGTGTATCTTATAAGATATCTTATTTGTTATTGATATTATATTTGATTATGCTATTTGATCATGATTGTATTTAGTCATCAAGTGCATTTATAACAAAAAAGAATTAAGAAATGTGCTAAGTGCAGAGATGCAGACAAAGAAAAAGCAAAGTTTTTTCGGCCGGGGGCCACACTGGAAGTTTCTTTGGTTAACACTGTACTCTTATAAATATAATTCCATCAATTATTACTGGAATAACCCTAAAAGCTCTCATCTCAATTTTAAATATGTATTATAAAACTTATAAGACTAATAAACAATTAAATAACAATATACAAATAGGAAATACAAATTAAAAAAATAACCACATTTTGGTATAGAAAATGGTTTGATAATAAATTAATAAAACAATAATTAATTCTGACTCATAATACTTTAAACTATATAACTTAATATAAATAGATAATTATTTTTAACAACTTCAATGTTCAATATTTATAACAGACTAAAAGCTGGAAAAAAATAAATAAACTTTCAACTAATGAGATTTACATCTAAATTTACAAATCAAATATACAATGCTCAGGTAATTTTATACATATCCACAGCAGTTAGATTTACACTTATTAAAACTAAATTACATGATTTATCAATAAATGTATGACTAGCTTCATGCATCACTATAACAAAAAAACTATAAATAAATTAACATAAAAAAATAATACTAATAAATCAATTAAAACAATTAAATTTGAATTTAGGTGCCAATGCCAACAGTCTTTAATGATCCTGTTTTTTATTTATGATGATAGAGATGCATGTCAATTTATCAGTCTTTCTTTGGTATATAGCTTTAAATATAATAAACATTCTGGCTTATTGCACATTGTGTATCAAGGTTACTCAGAAAAGTAAATTTCTTGTAGAAATGTCAATAATTTCTATTCTTGAAATCAAACCTCAACCAACAACAAACAATAAGCCAGATTTATAATCGTGAAAAAAAAATGAATAAATAAAGACATACAATAATTTATTTCTTCAGTCCATTATGCTCTTTAACGGGCACATATTATTTTTCTTTTCATTACAACAATTATTGTTATTATAACAATATATAATAAATATACAATGGTATTGTACCAACAATAAAAAAAAAAAAAAAATTAAATAAGAGATATAGAGAGATTACAAATATAACGTATTGTATAAGAAATGGACAGTTTATGGGGGAAAGGAGGGTGTGAATAAATTGAAGAGGACGGCAAATATAGTGCACGCTGCATAGACCCCGAGGGCTACCCACCATATCAACTGCTCGTGCAGCTTCTGCTCAAAGTTCTTCAGGACGAGGAGGCCTATGGTGAGACCAGCCAAGGCACCGGTCAGGTGAGCCACATAGCTGACGGGAGGGCCAGCGTTTTCACTGGCGTACCTGTCATATATCGCAAACCCGACGTCTGCACTTGCTACAAAACAACAGAACATAAATTAGTAATTAAATAATCTATAGGGAGCTATGATCTGTAATTGTTGATATATTAAATAAATAGATGAAAACTGAACCAACTGAAAACTTTAATTGTTTAGCCACATTTTAGAAACATTTTAATAGATCAACAAAGTAGAATATATATAAAGTATTCAACTTATTTTATAATATAATTTTAAATTGATATCAATTTTTGAGTGAGTAAAATTATGTTCAAGGTCTGTCATATGCATATTATATTAAAAGAATACACCAAAATTTTGTATTTAAATACGAATATTTAATTTTAATTTTTGTTTATAATGTACTCATAAACTCGGAAAAAATTTTAGTGATTGTATAGGTGATGCTATCCATGATGTTAGCCCTTGCGATATTATGAACAACCATAGGGAATTTATTCACTCCTTAAATTTAGCATCAGTATTTTGAATATAATTAATTAATAATAACTAGAACAGAAATAAAAAATAATAACTACCTACACACTGGCATACTAATGCATTTATACATGACATCGCATATGTCTTAAAACAATTTACAGTAGAAGGCTAAAAATGAGTTTGAAAAATTATCTCCTAGAATAATAAAATTTTAATCAAAATTGCTAACATGTAAAAATTATTTTGCATTTAATAATTTTTAAAATAGCATCTTTACCTATTGTAAATTTTTAATAAAAAGGTGAAAAAAAATTAATATAAATAAAGGAAAATTATGATTCTGGACTACTAAAAACAGTATCCTGCATTAACTCATTCATTTTTATGTATATGTTATGTGCACGTAGTTAATAAACTTAGAAATAGTGATAACAACTAGATTTTTATCAAAGAAACAAAGAGTGTCAATAAAATTACTAACATATAAAATCTCTACAGAGCGTTAGATGGGATTAGTTTGAGAAAAGTGGGTGAAGGAAATTTGGGACAATACTTTTTTTTTTTTTTATATTCTTGAAGTTCCTGCCTTGAAATAGTAACATTAATGATACTTTGGCATATTCAATATTGATACTTACGAACAAGGCAAATCCAAAATAAATTCCTCCAGTTCTCTCAAAGCAATCCCAACTTACTTTAAATTTAATCTACATAAATACAGATATTGACAGGCTTAGATGTAGTGTATCAAAAGTGGTATAGAAGTTTGTCAATACTCACCAACAACAAATATTCCAACTAGCCTCACAATGCCAAACTCCATATTGTTGTAGTTCTGAAAATATAAGTTTCTTATCAGCAATATTCAGTTTAGACCTTAAAAGTACTCAGTAAGAGTAAAAATTGAGAGTTAATAGGCTTGTTCTAACAGGAGTTTAGACTGCTCAAACTCACATTGAAATAAACCTTATAGCAATCAAATATGATAATTATTAGAATTAATTCAGTTAATTCTCATTAGTTCCAATTTCTAGAAAATAAAAATCTTTAGAGATATAAGCAGCTCAGCTCCAGTTAAAAATAGTTAGAGTGATAAACATTATTGTTTGAAAATTTCTAGTATGTTGAGCTTGAGAACATGTTTACATATAGCTACTAGCTACATTTATCAGCACAAAGGTAATTTTGAACATATTGATTTTCATACTTGATTATAAGTTGTATCTATTCATTAAATTTTTTTTTTTAATTTATTTAATGTAATTTACAACTGTACAAAATAATACAATAGGTAAATATGTTGTATGTTTCATATACACTTGAAAATCTTGGGAAGGAACCACCCATTGGTGGTACTACAAACATTAATTTAAATTAGAAGGTCCCATGGCATCTTCTTTTCAGATGCCTCGGAGGCGGATTGTTAAGGATGAAAGATTAAGAATTAATGGGTTAGGATGGTTAAGGAGTTTGGAATGAAAAGACGCATATCTGTTTTGGGTCAAATCTGCAATGAATAGGATGTTAAGGTCTTTGTGAATGAGTTTATTTGTAACATAATAAGGAGCATCAAGGATTTTACGTAGGATTTTGGATTTCAGTAAAATTAAAATGAAGAGAAATAAAATCTTTTTATCACTACCCATACAAAACAAGAACTTATCGCTACAATTCTAAGACTAATGGATAACTAGTCTAAATACTTACCAAAAGTACATTTGCAAGGTGTGCAGCCAATAAAGCATAAACACCACCAGAGGCTCCAACGAGATAAACATCCATATCAAAAACTGATGTTCCAAGGGAACCTGAATTAAAATACCTTAATTAATAATACAGTAATTATTAAATAAATTTTACAAAACTGCAAATAATTAGCTAAATAATAAATAAGAAAAAATATTTTAACATCAATAATTTTGCAATATTGCAAACAGATGATGAAGCACAAGCCAAAAGAGGTCAAAAGTGAAAGAGAGGTAACTTTTGAAACAGAGGAAAACATACTGTTCCGCATCATGAAGATAACGGAAATAATTACCGCCAAGGTTGGCTGGTTCGCGCACTGAATGGGGCCTCATATCCCACACGCCAGCTCCACATTTCAGTTTTATCCATGATTCTTGTTATGCATATCATTTTAATAAAATTATCATAGCCAAGGTATCAATGAACTTTACTTTGGATTATAATTAATCTTATATAACTTTGCCCATATGTAACTGCATAAGTTATTAAAACTATAGTATATATTATTTTTAGTGATAATAATAAGTCAGTTGATGATTCATTGTATTTATTTAATTTTAAAAGAACATAAGATTCTTTTTGTCTCATATCGATACTACAAACAAACTCAAGAAACAAAGAAATGTATTTTTTTTTTATTGTAATTACTAATTGATTGAATATTCTTATCTCATATATTGTATTATTTTTCTCAGAAAAATGAAAACTAAACTTACCAGCTAAAACACCAGCCATGTAAACCGTGCCTATTCTTAAAGAACCATGCACCATTTCCAGAGGAAGCCCAACCAGGACTTGCACAAGAAGGTTGAACAGAAGATGTAACCATCTGAAAATAGAAAAGTATGATTAAACAAAAGCAAAAATATTGACACCCAAATGTAAAAGATATGAAACAAGAAAATAATTCTAAGCTTACCCAGCATGTAAAACCATGTAGAAGAAAAACCTCCATATTTCCTCCCTCTTGTCTGGCCTATAGATGAAGACACTATCAATCGGCACTGGGCCCGCTGGGTTCATTTCACCTGTAGCCACTGTGTAGTAGGTGAAGAATCCCAACTAGAAAAAAAAATATGTTATATACATAGTAAATAAAAATGTAGATTTATAATATTTTGTTTATAAATAATTTCATTTATAGGGTGTTTCACTGATGTTTGAACCAAAAATCATTTAAATTAAAATAGAAAATAAAAATAAAAAGCTGTTCATATGAATTCCTTAATTAATGATTACTTAATTATTAAGATATAGTCAGAATAAGGCAAGGAATAAATTATTTAGAAATCTATGAAAACCGTTCAATTCAATTATTATTAAAGGAATATGCAACAATTCAATTTATTTTAGAATTGTATCAATTTAAATTCAGATAGGTATAATTTTAAGAATAGACTAGCTATAAATTACAAAAACATTATCAACAATTATTATACATTTTTACTACTAATAGCGAATGAAATGGTGTTCACATTTAAGAATATAGCTGTCGATAGGGAAATGCAAATTTTTAAGCAAGTTTTAAACCAACGTTTATAAAAAATAAATATAGAACATCTATTCATTATTGTTTTAAATTATATATTAATTGCTTTTTATATTTCTTAGTTATTTTATAGTTCAATATTTTTTAGATTATATTGTTTCTGACATTAAAAACTTTGATTCTCATATTATGGAGTAAAACTGCTGGAGGTGAAAAAATATTACTTCATGGATAGTAAGCACATGATACACTTTAATAATTGCATAATGTCCGAACTTTTTTATTTATTCAAACTTATAACTTAACACTAAAGTGCAATAAGCAATCCATAAACTTTTTTTTTGTTGTATTATTTAAGCTATATCAATACTTTTTATCATTTCGTAATAAATTCTTGGGTTTATTTTGTGAAATAGAAATTCTTGGTAAAATTATTAATCTATCTTATAAATCACAATATTGGTTGGTTACTTATTGTATATGTAGCCTCAATCACTAATAAGAATACCAAGTCTTAAATTTTTTTCATATCAAAGGGATTTTTTTTATCCATTTTTTTAAAGCAATGTGTTCAAATTTTCCAAAACAGCAACGAATTCTGTTGAAAAGTTTTGATTGGAATCATTTTAATTCAGATGATATAAGTTATTGTTATGTATAAAAAGTTATTTAGATTAAATGGATATTAGACTTTAGAATTATAAAAACCAAGTTGAGAGTGCAAATAAAACAAATTTATCATTATAGGGATAGTCAAAGTTTTAATCGGAATCATTTTAATTCAGATGATATAAGTTATTGTTATGTATTAAAAGTTATTTAGATTAAATGGATATTAATTAGACTTTAGAGTTGTACAAACCAAGTTGAGAGTGCAAATAAAACAGATTTATCATTATAGGGATAGTCAAAGTAATGGGAAACCAGTAGGTTGGTAGATCCGATTTCTAGTAAAACGTAAAATCTTTTGTCCCTAAATTTGAAAAGACCGAAAAATATTAAGTTTCGATTGAATACTGTTGGGGGTTGGATACTACTAACGCCTTATGGAACCTAAATGAACGCCCAATGGCGGGCTATTTAAGTAGGAAGTATCACTTGGACCTGTAGAAAAAAACGCACTGTATGGGTTCGGTGTGGAAGTGAGGAAGTGGGAAGCCATTGCTCCGGCTCGTGCCAGCACATCCTTCCACGATCCAGGAAACACCCCTCACCTGTTCTTTTTTGCTCAGCCAAGGAGAACACACAACTCCATTCATCAGTCCCTTAAGTTCATCTTGCTCTTCAAGAATTTAATTATATTACTCGTCAGTTTAACGAGGCTCAGCTACATGCATATATAATTTAATGCAAAGAAGGTCCCAGGTAAAACGATGGAAAATATCGTTCGCAGCACAATTTACCTCACTAACTTTACCAAGAATTTGCTGAATTAACAAATTCAACAAGTATCTTATGCCCCGACATAATTCGGATTGACAATCCGGCATTTTAATAAAAATAGGAAAGAAAAACTGTTTTCATGGAAACAAAAACAGTACTTTTTTAAATTAATAAAATCGTATTTAATAATTAATTATTCATTCAAATGAGAATAATTAATTTTAGATGTGAATCACTTAGGCCCACATATTTTTTTTTCGGGCTATGTCGTTCAAATTTTTTGGGCATAAATTTGAAGAAATAGATTAAAATTAAAAAAATATTTTAAACCAAAACTTGATAATCTTATAAGATATCAGTTAATAGCAAACCAAAGTTTAACTAATTAAAACATTAGGACTTTAACAAGCAATATTAACCCACTTTAATTCTGTATCCTAGTATAGCAACATATCGTCGCTTAAGTTAAGATTCTGGTAGAACACTCGACCTGGTGAGCCCCGCCACCTGTCACGGACAGACACAAAATACAGAATACCTCTTTCCAAAAGATTCAATTTCCTCAGCCCTCTCTTCAAATGCATTACCAATGTGGAAAAACAGGATACCCTCAACCCGCTTTTCCCACCATGACATCAACCCCACGCATCCATGGGGCTTAGAAAAAGAAAAATAGATACCTTGTAAGTACGAAATAATAAAAAATACGATTTTTATAATGATTAAATATTAAAATATCTACGGAACATTTGTGAGATACATCGTCTTCACCGTCATTTTGCTTTCTAACACCGAAAATACTTTCAGGATCCCTAGAATTGTTTTGATTTTTTCATCTTTAAACTTATATGGAGATATTTTTGAAGTTACGGAGCATTATAGATTAAAACAAACGATTTATGTCCTTTCAGATGTAAATTTTACACTACCTCTCTCCCCTTCCTTTTTTATAAAACAATAACAGAGATGATTTTCAAGAAGGAAGTTCTAACTTTTAACTTTTTTTTTTTTTTGCCCAATCCTTTTCCTAGCTAATTGCAATAACAAAACACACCGGGCCCTAAATCGGAACATATTATCAATACCTTTTTACATATTACACTAGAGAATGGACGCACCTAAGAACTATACTAGGCAAATTTTGAAGAAAAAATTAATTTAAATGTTTTTAATAAATGAAAAACAATATCGATAAATAGAAGCCAAAAATAAAACGATGGAAGGTGGATTGAACCCATCTTGATACCACACGTACATTATGACTTGTATTAAAAATACACGTGGTATTTAGAGTGGCACAGGAGCCGGCTGATAAGCTCAGATAAGCCCCTAAGTTTAGGCTCTGCTATCTAAAGACAAATTTTAAAGCAAACAAGTACGTTTAAGTCAGAAAGAATAACAAACCAAGCATTTTTCTTTTTTCGTTACTAAAATATAATATTTATGCGAAATTCTTAAATATTGGATTTACCAAATATAATCTGTTTATTAATAAATAATAAATCGGAATAAAAATGTTCGTAACCAACTAAATTCATTTAAAATACTCATATAAGTACTATGTAAATCTAAATCGAAGCAACTAATTGGAAGGCCTAAGGTGAAAGACGAATTTGCATATTTTTTAATAGCTTTCTAAAGGAAGATCAATTAGTTTGGCGCCCTATTTACTGCAAGGCATTCAAGATAAACGAGGAAAAAAAAACCCAACAAATTTGAAAATATTATAAATAAACAAATGTCTGGAATACTCCTTTCGTAAACAACGTAAGGGATCTAGTTTCAGTGAATAGGGAAGACTTTTGGTGAGGGGACACTAAATACTAAAAATATCCCCCCTCGAAGTAGGATCCACCCCCAAATTTAGGGTGTCTCTTCCATTTTAGAGGCAACTGCAGGCGACACTCAGCGGGCCTTCTGATGAATGGGCCTCGGAGCGGATGCCACAAGCTCAGGCTACCAGGGTACTTTTAGATATTTCTGTCAAGGATACGTGAAGGTGAGTTGAAGAAGACAACGCTTTACGACACTCAGTTCTCTGCTTCTGAATTGATTTGGACAAATAATTAAAGTAATTATTACGAAGCGTTTTCATTATTGAATGATAAGCCCGAAGTCATGATGAAGGTTGAAACATCAGAATAAGTACTAAGACAACACGGAAGGGAGCTGATGAATTTCCCTCCCCAGCAACTTGGTGAAAACCTAAAGTACATCTTAACATTATCATTTCACCCATCTCTATTCCTCAATTAAATTACAAAAGAACCAGCGGGCAAAGAGGGTAAATTGCCTCGAGCACTGAGGTTTACCGGGTCTTCGGTTATTGATCAATAACCATTCATTATTCTTTCTAATGTGGGTTTAAGGTTTTGCGCACCTTCGCAACCACTCCAAATCGACTAGAGGATCGAACATTGGTTTATAAATAAATTAATTGACATTTAAAGTGCCTTTGAGGTCTCAACTTTTTTTTCATACCCATTCCGATTTTTTTAAAAATTTTCTTCTCTTCACATCTGTTAAGTATTATAGAAAAAATAAAATCGCTTTCCACCTATTTTCCAAACGAAATGAGATAGAAATACGATCTTAGTAACGGATCTGTTTTTTATTTTTCAATGAAGAGTACTTGGGACAAGGATGAGTTGAAATTCTAACAATGCTTCTGATTACACTAGGTTGGGATGGAATAATAATCTGGAATTTGACTTGTATACCAAGCTCAAACAGGAAACATCCATAATGCTCCGGAAGTGCTATTCTGCATTTACATTTCGTGACGGCTATTGTAATGATCCGGTGGCACTGGAACTTCCTCTCAGGTTTCGACCTTCATATTAATGTAAATAAAAATAAAATACGTAATTAGAATATTACATAATACATAAAAACAAAATCAGTAAAAAATGAAATAGGGAAGGAAACCTCAGAAACAAACCGGTATGATAGCGCGTCTAAGGATGGCCATGGCTCGACGAAACGCACATGACCATATTTTTCTTTCATGATTCATCAATTCTGGTTTTATTTCTAATTTTCCTTTAACTTTTGTACATCTTTTCCTACCTCGACACTACAATTTTCTATTTTTTTATTACCACGTCGTATTCCCAGAGTGAAGATATTCTTTTGTTCTTTTGACGATATTGTCCTTATTAGAGTCTCTTTAAACTTCCGAATCCTGTTATTATTACATAGTATTCTAATATTAAGAAATTAATCCGTAAACCAAGATGAATCAATAGTGAAAGCTAGTAGTGTAGTCATGATGAGTACGAGTATGTATATGTTTTATTGTGTATATATTATTCATATGAATGTTTACTACTCACTTCTAGAAGGGTGATGAAGAGTATGAAGAGCGGTGGAGGGCAGCACGTGTAATGGTCTGCGTAGTACTTGCGATCCCGCTCGTGCGTCAGGAACTCGTCCGCAATTATCTGCACCATCCTTAAAACAAAAAAAAATATTATTTTTGTTTGTATTTGAGGAATCTAACAGTTACAGATTGCACTGTAGACTTTGTTACTTATTGACAACCCTAGCTTTAGGACAGTCCATAGAAGAACCACAGAAGAGAAAGAACCCCTTGTATACGGTATTATCTTTGGAACACGTCCATTTAAAAAAAAATCCAAACTTTTTATTCTGATGTGCCACTATTCAAAGCAATTTGATAAAGGTGCGAAAATAGAGTATCATATAGTTTTAAAGACGTATTCACTAATGAAAAAAAATTGAGATATATTTAGTAGATATTGAACTGGAATAGATGAGTGCAAGAAGGAGTTATGTGACATTTCAGTAAAAATGGAGATTTTTTTCTTTGAAGAATATTTTATACTCTTTTCTACACAGCACCTTGTTTCATTTTTCTAAACCTTAAATTAGTAGTATTCAGAAGTTCTAAAATAGGAATAAATAAACATCCAAGTAAATGTATTTTCATAATCATATCTTTATAACATAACGACTTCAGCCACTCTCCAATTATAATACTAAATTATTAGAAAGCGGACAGTAAAGGGGTTTATATTGTTCGCTGGAATCTCTTGTATCGATCCACCACCAGCAAAGACCTTCACGGCTCTGGGGCTGAGGATAGTTCACGGTCTTTATTCCACCATAAAATCATTCCAACTATTATTTTATTATATATATATTTTTTTTTATTTAATAAGTTTTTTAACAATCAAATAAAGATAAATTAAAACAGAAGTTGCCTAATATGAATATATCCCAATTTTCAGATCAAGGAAAGATGAAGGAAAAATGAAATAAAATAGAACATGTATCCATGAAAATGATACAAAATTTTTGGTAAAAATAATTCAAAATTATAGTATAAAATAAAAAATTTCAAGAACCTCAAAAAAAGAACATATCGTTGTTGCTTGATCTCAGTAGTGGGACATTAAAAAAAAATAAATAAATAAAAAAAAAAAAATAATTTATTTTATTTTGAATTGGACGTATTTTATAGATACTACCGTAGACTGGAATGACTTTCTCTACTGGTGTCAGAAACTAAAAAAACGAAATTATTATTTTTTTTTTTTTTATGAAATGTCAGAATAATTTAATGAAGAGACAGTATTGAGATGATATCAGACCTGGCTAAGGGGGAAGATTGACCTGTTCATTCCAGTCCCACTCACTAACTGCTCACCAATTGCATCGTTCGGTGGCAATACCTCGGGATATCCCCGCGCATATTACGCAACTTGCGTTCGACCAGGATGTCAAGATGTGTGTAATAATTAATAAACATGGATTGCTACTTGATTAATTTGGATTTGGATTGTTGCATGACCTCAAGTATTTCTATAGTGTTCAGATGATAAAGTAAATCCTTTTTAATATTAAGGTACCTCGTAAAGAGCGGAGGCTGCCGAAGTACCAGGTGGAAATCGTGCTCTGAAGATACCTCTCGATCCAGCTGGTGGACGGCGCACTTGAAGCTACGCCGCCTCTTACCGCTCATCTGCAAAATAAAACAATATAAATTATGTATTTTTAATTAGATAACTTTATTATATCATATAAAATATTTTACAAAATTTTGTAACCGTGTACACTTAACATAACTTTCAATTATCACTATACTTGGAACAGAAATTAATTTTAACTCATGTAACGTGGTAGGTTAAAAGGAATCGACAACTGAAAAGCAAGGATAATGTTTTTCTTGTTTTGAAATAGTAATAGATAAGTTTAATTTTTATCGAAAATATCACTAGTAATCACTTCAACAAGAGTTCACTACAAAACTTGGGGGCGAAAGTAGGTTTGTAATTGATTTTTTAATAAGTATCATATAATAATATAATCATATCATTATATATTCTTCATATGGATATAACCACATAAAGGTTACCCTTAAAAGAAGAGGTTTTAATAAAACTTTAAAAGTTGTTGAATTAAAAAAAAAAATTATAATCTAATTAATGTGCATAACATTTTTAATCCAAATTTTCGTTGCGTTCAAATGAAAATAAAGACCGGTGAATATGTCACAAAAACAACTAGTTTTTCCAGTAGTACTCTTATTGTTTACAAAAAATAAAATAATAATAATACAAAGGAAAAAAATAAAGATATCAGTATCCCATAAAGTATGTTACAAAATAAAATAAGAAGAAAAATGTATAACATACATTTAATAGAATGTATATGTTTTTAATAGAAATATTAAAACCATACACATTTTTATCTATAAAAGGAAAAATTAATTTAATTTAACTCTGAAACCTCTGGATTTTTTTTTTATAAATGATGGGGGGAAAACAAATTAAATGCCTGTTGGTATTTAGATATTTTTTTGTCAATAAAAAAGGATTTTTATACCAAACGATGATGCATCCACTTCTCCAAAGTAAAGGATTTTTTTTTTTCACATAAAAATTCCACAAACAAAACTTATTTAGTTTATCTCAAAATAAAAAAACATTTTCCAATTCCACATTTGTATGATTACTTACTACATGAAGGAATTTACCTGATACCCCCTTGCAATACAAATCCAAATCGAGAAAATTCTACTAGAACTCATCATTAAGATTTAAAATAATTCCTACAAGAAAAGGAATAGACAACGGACAGACATGTCCACTTTGAAGGAGTGGACGTGTGGCACGAAAACGGAACATAAGCCAGTTCTGAGTGCTGTCTGAGCTGTCTGCCAACTTAATGTGCTCTGAGTCAGGTCTCAGTCCAAATCATTACTAATATAATTTAAATAATTATTTAAATTTATAAAAAGTTAATTTTTGAAATATATTGAACAGATGGACAGATACAAAGCTTTCATATTATACAGTTAGACCTCTTTGGGACATTCCATCCAGGATAAGTAACTTAAAACTAGTCCAACAACTCAATACTATTCCACTTAATTCATTGACATCAGAAATATCAAGTCACTCTTGATAGTGCGTAATGACGATTCAGAGTAGAATTTTAAGCAAATGTTTTAAATTACATAATTTATTTTTGAATAAAAATATTTTATTTTTACTAAATTTCAAGAAGGCGAAAAATATTTACGTATTATTTTAACATCTAGTTCCCTATGAAATGTAGCAATCTTATTCGTAAATGAATGTAAATAATAATAATACTAACCACTAAGTTATTAGTAAAAAAAAAGATAGTGATAACCAAAAATTATATATGCTGTGAGGGGATGAAAACTTCTAAGTATCTACTTTGGACTGCATTCAAACTCATAATAAAACAAAAAATTAATTTTGGAAACTTATAATTTCAAAATATCTTATGGGAAACCAATTGTAAGTATATAAATGATAATTAAATAAGTCACTGATAAAACAATTGCCTAGAATACAATTTATAGTTTATTCATTCAGTTTTATCAAATACAATTCGTGAACATTTGTATTCAACGTCAAAAGATATTCATCTGATAAATGAAATCTAACGTTTCATTTTCGGGAAGACAGGAACGAAAAGTCATGATCGGAATAACTAACGATAGGACGTGCCCCAAGAAGTTCGCCTGGACAGCTGGCCGAACAATTCCACTGAAAAAGACTAGATTTAGTAATGGAAGGAAAAAGTAAGAGGCAATTGCAAGAACAATTCCAAAGAGAATCGACTAATGAGTTTTCTCGCTGAGAACAGGGTCAGGAAGAGTGTGGGAGCTTCTTGCGATTTCTAGCTCTTAGCCGAACAAAGGCTATGTCTTCAGGGCTTTTCTTCTCTAATCGACCATGGGATACCGCCCTTCATGCAGTCATCGAAATAATGTTCTCATGAAAATAAATCAATATTGGTAAAGGAATTCTATTAGGTTCCGAAAGGTGGTAAAGGATTCCTAATAACAATTTAAACTTCATTGGGTTTCTTGCCCAGGGATAAGATAACCTCACAGTTATGCAGTAAAGAAATTTCCATGGCGAGTATGTACTTTACCGCTCAATTTTACAGCATATTAAGATTATGCTGTTCGGTGTTCTTCGACACATTTTCTTTACGAATAAAATCCTTAAGTTCCCTCTTAAGTTAGTAAAACCGATTCACACAATAAGTTCCGTTTTTTTACATACCGTTTACGCCTTGTTTAGATAAAATATTATATTAATATACGGAAATGAGAAGGAAAGAGAGTATACATTTTAATTTAGATTTAATATTTCATGTAAACGAAAGGTAAACGATATGGAAGGAAACCGACCATATATAAATCCACCCTAATTTTTCACATATTTAATACTATGTATGTCAATGATACCTCAGTTCAGGTTTTTAATCTTATTTTTTATTTTATTAAAAAAAAAAAAATTCTGAGAATGACTCGACTTTTTATTAGTTTGACGGAAATTTCTGACTTTTCAGAATAATGAAATGCCCTGAGTTTTTCAATATTCACTTATACTATATACATACTTTTAAAAAAAAAAATTATCATATGATTAAAATTTTTATAAATTATAATTGTCTTAAGGTCAAATAAAAATACTATGTTCTTAAAAAGTTTTAATTTCTTAAATACAAGTAATAAATTAAAATTTATTACTTGTATTTAAGAAATTAATAAATTAAAATTAATAAAGTAATAAATTAAAATTTATTACTTGTATTTAAGAAATTAATAAATTAAAATTAATAAAGTAATAAATTAAAATTTATTACTTAGGTAAATTCTTTGAACATATTAAGTAAGTATAATATAATTTAAAAATAATCATTTATTTATTGATTGGTTTTCTATTTATAGTCAACAAAGAAACTAACAAATTGTATAAAATTGTTGATGTAGTTAAAAAAAAAAAAATAGTGAATCATATATTCCTGAAGATAAGAATATAATAAATGTATGTATTTAGAACGCTGTATTTTTTTTTACCTTAAGGCAATTAAAATGTTTAAAATATATACATATTTAATGTATATAGACACAAATAAAGACTATTTCTCATTTTGAGGATATTTACGACGAATCTATATTCCAAAGCTGAATCCGTGTAACTAATTTGAAACAAAATGGACGATAACTAAAAGACCCTGTTACTGTTTGGGCAGAGAGAGACAGTAAAGACAGCCGGATGAAAGGGATGCAGTAGCACGCGCCAGATACTAGCACGTGTAAATCAATGTTTATATCGAGGGAGGTCAGTGCACCCCCTGCACCCTCCTGTTTGTGTACCTCGTCGGCTTGTTACCTTCTTACGTATACATCTGTTTCTTACATCGTCTTAATTCCACTTTCAAACGACTCAACGCCTTTCAAAACGTTTGGGGATGTCGGTGATTCGAACCGATGGATCTGGTTTCAACGGCAGAAAGGATAGTATCATAACTTAATTGTACAAAATGGTAACGGTACAGTTTAATCTTTAAAAATAAATTATAAATAATCAAAAAGTAGCCCGTTATTAGGGGAGATGTTTAAATCCTTCAGGATAATAAAGATGGTTATTGAGAAAATGGAAGCATTAGAAACGTTGAGGGTCTAAACAGATTTAAGTTAATCAGGGCATAATACTGTTTGTCAAAATAGGTCTGGTAAGCATTGAGGCGATTGGGCAAATTAATTGCGAGTTTAAAGCATTAATTCAAAGTCCAAACAACAAATACTAAAATTCAGGATAATAGAATGGTAACAAATAATCACTTAAACTAATCATTATAATTGGGCAGTGATTAATTCATAATATAAATAAGGGTTCTAGAACCACCCATAATTGATGGGATACGACTCCAGGACTTTAATTGAATTTTAAGATAGATGCCCGGGAAATGATTTCCGTTCGTTGGAAAAGAAACCCGACAATTTGTTAGACCCCCTGCCCTACCATTGAACATTTACCAGATTCCTGGTCGTTAATTACCCAGAAATACTGTAACTGTCCCCAGATTAAACCACGTTACTGCCTTTTTTTTTTTTAAGAAGAGCGATTGTTATAAAAGAGGTCTCACGATAAATCCCCAGGAGCACTTATCGTTATGGATAGGATAACTAACGGAGCCGTAGCCAACTTTCCCACACCGGTTAATGAGAGCTCCGGTAACTGAGTTTCCCACCTCACAAAATTAGTATTAATTCCTCAAGGGTATCTTTTAGGTAATTATAATCGTCTTCATCGGAACCTGATTTATTCTAAATTTTAATTAAACTTTGCAGTTGACGGAAAAATGTCAGTAAAACTTGTGTGAGACGCTTGACTTAAAATAATAAAACTAGTACGAGGAGTTTCTTTTATCAAAAGTTACTATATCCACTTCTGAAAAGGCAGGCGTTTTTTTACCTATTATAGATGGAAAACATAATAAATTTATTTCAAAATTTAAATTTTTAACCTTCAAATAAGAATTACAAATCTGCACTTTCAATAGATATTTAACTTATCTAGATGAGATCAGTTTTAAATAATAATATCCCAACAGTGGATATATTAACTTTTGATAGAAAACCACAAAATTGTTCCTGTTTGAACCTGTGTATTGATTTACAGACACAGAGACCATTAATAATGAGAAACAAACAATACACAGAAGGAGGTTTGTTGTTAGTGCTGGTATTAATCAAGACTAACATCCTTGTGTACAGGTCAACTCCTGTGCTCCTAGTGTGTCCCGATTAATCTAGGCATTAGTCAATTTACAAACAAATCCCAGGAATTCCTAACAAAAATACAAACAGTTTATTTATTTTAAGGGGGGGGGGAATTAAAAGTGAGCAATCTTCTAGTTAACTTTTTTTTTTAACCTTGGTCTCTATCTTCTCATGAAGACAAGCAGGGTTCCATCCGATATATAAACCTTAAATAATTCTTTGAATTTTCTCTGCATTACAAGACATCACAAGGTTCAAAAATAAATCCTCCAATATTGGTCTATTTTTTCTTAATGCAATAATAAAATAATCTCGGTCTAATAACAGTAAAACTGTAAAAGTAATGATCCCAGGTCCGATACCAGATTAGATTATCATAGATAATTTATTTTCTGTTGCTTCGGCACCGGAATGATATGAAGGTAGGGTTAAAAAAAAAAATATAGTGTTAAACTAGTCGCAAAAATAATATTATTTAAGACATTAAATCATCGAACTGGGAGGGTACTAGATTATCGGCTCAAAAATAAAATCTTAAAAATTTAATTTTACTCTTTTTATTATTTGATTTTGCTACTATTATGATTATCCTCATTTTTTTCAATTTGTTTCAGTTTAATCTTTATATATGGCCTCGATGAATACTTAAAATGTTAATATTTCTTACCCTTCATTTGTATTATTATTATTATTATTATTATTTATTAACTTGTATTATTATTATTCCATAAGATATAATTAAAAGGTTAATTAATTTATATTTTAGAACTATCTATGTACATCATGTTATTGATTAGGGATATGGTTTCAATGTATACCATCCAATTATATAAATAATATAGAATTATTATTTATTTACTTTAGATATACAAAAAAGGTCATTTAGAGCACATCATCAATATTATTCCAAGGAGATAAATGAGCGGCCCTGACCAGTTGTCTTTCTAACGGAGCAGAATCAGACCAAACCGCAATATTTTCCACCGATGCTTCGAGGAAAAGAAGTCTTGAAGTGGTCCAGCTCATATTTTTCGGTAATAGTACGTACTATTACCCCCAATAGTTACGGTACCCACTTCAAACAATAATAGCAATTTCCAATCCATTATTAACGGTGAGTTTCTCCTCGAGCCTATTCGGTCTCCAGGCTAGTGCCGAGGGCGATCTGCTAAAAGGACAGGTGGCACGCTCCTCCGACCCTCATGAAATAATTTTTACATTAAATTTGATAGTTTACTACTTTATTTTACTTTTAAAAAGGGATAAAATATATTTTAAAGTAAACTATCCAGGTTGATGTTAATTATGCATTGATATTTTTTTAGAAATTAGAGAATATTAATTAATTCATTATACATAACTAATCCTTCAAATAAACATAATAAGACTTCGCTACTTAAAAAACAATCGTCACAATAAATAAATCCTTTTTAGATTTTATGGTAAGAAACAAGAGTAATATGCGAATTTAAGGATAATAAGCCTATTGGAGCTTTACTTTCAAGTATTATATTTTAAATTGCATTTTTTCCCCTCCGATTTCGTTAAGACACGCACAGACATGTGTTTACATTTTATACAAACATTTACACTTTTACATTAATTCTTTTAATTTTCCAAATTGAATTACTCAAAATGTTTAAACTTACTTTTAGTTCATCAAGAAGTTTTTAATAGTAATTATTTTCTTCTACTATGTTAATTAAAATATATGTTATTTATCTTTAATTTATTGACAGATTATTTTTCTTGTTGCTTTTTATATTTTGTAATTTCTCCCTAACGAAATTTTAATAAATTCTTTTTTATTTAGTTGTATTTTTTAAAAGTATTAATTTATTATCGTTGTATATTTGAAACTACCACTGAGGTTTTTTTTAAATTATAATTTAGTTAGTATTTTATTCTATTTTGTACACTAAGATTTTCTATTTTTACTTTTTCTTTTCTTTGTACCTTATATAAATTTATATTGTAGAATATATATTTCTTTTATGCACTCATGTTGTTTGTTATTTTACTTAGTATCCCAATCCTCTCTGTATACTCCAATGCTATAATTTCATTTTCAAATTTCGTTTTCAATCCGCGTAAAATGTACACACAAGGATCCATATCTATGGCAATAACTCTCACAGCCCCTTCATTATATCTGATCCATAGAGATACATATCCATAGACCATTTGATAAATAAATCAAAGACAATGGCAATATTAACTTACAGCCGATGACGAAAGGCTAGAAAAAACTCGATGGTATCGCTGTTTAGCTATTCACGCCGCAGTTCCTACCTGGGCCTTCGCATGAGGCCAAATCTACATGATAATAAATGTGTAAAACAAAGTAAAAAATAAATATAAAAGAGAGAAGACAGGACAAAGACAGGGCTGCTTAGGATTCGGGAGCGGCACTCGGCGGAATGTAATATTCCCCTCTACGTCCTGCATCCTCCCTCCTTCGGGATATACATCTCTGCCTCTGTTTCCTCTCCAGCCCTCGCCTACATTTCAAATTGGGCATTAATAATTTTTAAAAAAACTCATAAAAAAAACTACAATGAATAAACGATTTTTCTGTCTTATAATCATTACTGAACTTTTCCCTATGATGGTTACATTTCGACTAAAAGTCATTATAAATGCAGAAACGAGAAATCTAAGACCAGTTGGTCATAATAAAATATTGATTACTTTGAAAGTAGAATTGACTACAAGAGAAGTTATTCCAGTCATAAATAAATAAGTGACGAGCCTAGAATATTTAATTCGACTAAATCACTGATAAGCTTCTTTTTTATTCCCCCATTGAATCGATAAATCTATAATCCATAGAAAGTTTCTAGAGTTCAGTAGAAATTATTAGGACAATAGGTATTTCGTTGCAATGGAGAATTAAAAATCTTTTAGTATATTTAAATTTTTGTCACTCCATTTGAAAATATTCCACCAGCGTCATAACAAAAATATTTTCAATTTTGATGAAATTGAGTTCTATAACGTCAGTTTAGTACAATATAACGTAAACTGCTAAGATAAGTACTGGGATAATTAATTAATTTTTATATAACAGTATAAATAATTAAAATATAATATAATATATATCTATTTTTAGTTTATTATTATTTTTATGTGCCAATTTATTATTATTTCTTTTATACCTAGTCTAGTGTGTGTGTGAACATATGAATATTCTTTTCTTTTTTTTCGCTTATATACAGTTTAATTCCACATATGAAGAATCATTGATACGGAAAAACTTAGGACGGATTAGAATAAAATAATATAATTAAAACAACTTACGAAAGTAAAAAAGCAGTCGTAAAAAGTTACTGTATCGCAATAAATAGAAATAATTAGGACCAAATGAACAGCAACAAGCTTCATGATGGGAATTTTTTAGTAGAACAGTTTGAAACAATTCCACAATTCTTATATAGTGTTTTACATAGTTTATATTCTATATTATTAGTATATATGTTGGAATTATGGTGTGGGGAAACTAACACAATTAATATCTCAGTTTAACATTTTAATATTATTAAAAATTACGGCTTGTTACGTTCTTGGCCTAACCTAATCATACATTTATGTTAAATAGAATTATAAGTATGCTGTGTTTGTAGCAGCTCAATATATTTGGGTAGAATTGCTCGTTAATATTGAGAGCCAAATTAACAGTTCCGAAAAGGCAAACATTTACATTGAATTGATCACATTACAAACAGTAATGTTAAAACAAGTTTTGTATTCATTTGGACATTTATTATGAGGAGCTTCGATACGATCGGGAAAAGGATATGAAGTAACGATTTAAGATAAAAAGAATATCTAATGATATAGGTTTAAAACAAAGAAGGAAGTAGATAGCGAAGGCGATTACACTTTACGAAACACCTACCTGTTCCGTCGGCTAATATCCTTTCGAGTTGAAACAGAAAAAGTCCCAATTGGCGAAACCCCGTAAGAGTTATCTCAAAGGGCAATTAAAATGCATTCTTTTCCAGCGATAGGATCGGACAATGGCTACGGGCACCTTGTGCAACGCTTTCTGTCAGCTTTTCCCACCGCCTTAACGGTACCTATTGCGTCACAAGATTATGTACATGTGTGTTCCTACAGGGAGCAGGTGAATAATTGTCGTGGAGGAGAGAAAACTAAAAGAATCGTCATAGAAAGGCCGAGTATGTACATTGGCATAGAGAGGATACAAAGGCACCTCGAGTCGACAATTGTTCAGAAGGCATTTGCATTTAGTTCAATACTCATCGCGCTAACGATCCTCATAGAAGAAAGCTAGGAGTGTTTCATGTTCCCACATTCGGTGGAAGACAGGAGGGGACTGGATCTTGGAAGGGTTATAAAATGTGATTCAAAACATTTAAACTAAGGTGACAGCAAGGAGGGTGGAAAAGGAAGTAATAAATACCCAGTTCTCAAAGCTGAAAGTATAAAAGATGAATAAATATGTTTATTTATTTTATTCACGTATGGAAGGAAGAAAAAAAGGAAATAATGCAAGAGAAAAGAAAACAAAATAATAGCTAAAATATAATGATGAAGAAATATAATGTTGGAAATGTTCAATAATATATAATTGTACACATACATTTTTAGTATGTTTCAATATCATGGCCATATCAATTTGGTAAAAGTAATAATTCACTTCAAGAATGAAGTATTGTTATATTAAGGCATATTTCGAAATATCAAATGAAACTTGAAAATATGTCATTACCTATTTTTCCAAATATCCCCCCAGTCTGAAATAACTGAGGCTGAATTCCATCTTTAAGATGTATAGCTATATCACTATACCCAACGGTAACAAACCGTTTTGTTAAATCCATTAAGCTAAATACTGTTAAAACCATCTAAGCGTAGCAGGGTGAACCGGTGGATACGGTCCTTTAGTGCCGAAGAATAATTGCAAACTCCAAAGGTCATTGTGGTAACTTTCAATGACGGTTCTATAATAATGACAATAAAAAGAAAAAACAGAGAAAGGGCACTAAAATTGATTCATTGTGGAAATCGAACAGTTGCATTCTCGACGTTCCCACGGAATGAGAGAACATGACAATTCCCGATGATGACGCAAGATAAGGCCGTCACTATGGTTCAGATAAGCATAGGTGTAAATGGTCGGCTATTTCTGGAATGAACTAATCTCGCGCATGCGTCACCGTCGGCGAAGACCCTCCCGTTGATAGAGGAATGACTGAAGCGGAAATGCCCTGTTGTGGCGACATCCGGCGCCGTGGTGCGGCGCCTTGGCACGCACCGCTCCTGGTACACGCGCCATACCCGATCCATATACAGCCAGGGGCCTTGAGAGCCTGTCTTCAGGGGAACCTCATTATGGAGGTACGAGGGTTTATTCAGCATTGAACAACTAATAGCTTCTTGTAGAGAGGTAAATTTGGCACATTATGCGGTAACAATAAGTAAACACAATAATGCAGAAGACATTCGAGTTTCTGGCATAGGCCCATCGACTTTTTCGTAGCTAAATTAATATTGACGTTAGGATTCAAATACTTTTTACGGTGATAGCTCCAGGATGACGTCCAAAAAATGTACGTTGCTACAGAAACAATTATCTCAGGTTGGAAGTGTAGTTACTTATAATAGGTATATCAAACTTGTGATTCGTGAGATATCTTCAACTTTTATTAGGAAAAAAAATACGTTTTATAAAAAAAAAATTATCACTAAACGTCCACGTAAGTCCCTCGGAATTCCGCAATTAGTACACCACGGTGTTTTTAGGTAACTCAACAAACGAGACCAACAGTTCTCATGATGGATGTAAATATGGAAAAGCATAAGCTGTAATTCATTTACAATTTAGTTATACTTGCATTATCCTCTTGTACAGTTTTATGCATATTTATGGAGGCCAGTAAAGCAGTAAAAGTCAGGGAATAGGAAAGATGTTGAACTTCGAACTTATACTCCATTTAGCGCCCTCTCGAGATGGTTCCATTAATTTTCTCTAAAAAAACAAATGATAGAAGAAACATGCCGATTTCAAAATGTTCTGCAGCATCCAACAATACACTTACCTATTTTCTGACAGCCTACTTTTACAATTACAAAAATAACGAGGCTTACAATACAAGAGACAGTTGTAAAGACAATGCTCTCACATATGATATTGTTGGCCGCCTACAATAGGCAACTTGATAGTAGATCTCAGCTTGCCATTAACGGGTCCTTAACGCTCTTGAACACCGCTCTACTTCCCAAACCGAACGGTCTCTACTCCTTTCCATAACGGACAATTTATATTTATCATTACCCAAGTTTAAAAAAAATAAATAAATAAATAAGTTCTATATAAAGCCCATCCAATCCATCCTCCCTCAGAAAATTATATTTTATTTATTGATTTTTGAATAAACATTAAAGTGTTAAAGTCAATTGGATTTTTAACATACGTAAATGTATTGGTTTGAACTTTCTTAATTGCGATTCCCTAATTCAAGTAAGCTACCCAACTTCTCTTAAACCTAAACCATACCCAAGGAGTTCTTTAGGACTTCACATGCATGCATGATAGCTAATTATATAGGCACAAAAAACAATTTATATAATAAATATAATAACTGATTTAAAAATGGGCAATAATTTTATAGTGTAACAAGTAAAGGAGTACAAGAGACAATTTTGGTAATACAATTTTTTATTCCTATCTATCTGTACATAAACCAAATGTATGCTTCAGTATTGACGAAATTTTCAAGTTATGAATAGTTATTGATAATTCGTTGAGAATTTCTAAAAATTTTCAAAGGTGGAGCGTAAATTCATAAATTGGAAAATTATTGATTGACCGTGTGTAAAGATGAAAGGAATATGGTCCGGGTGCGGTCAAGAAAAACTCAAATAGTAGAAATATACTATTTTAATGAGCCAACGTTTCGCCCCACGTTGCAGGGCTTCTTCAGGGCTATTTTGACGGCAGTCAAAACTAAAATCAATTTTGACTGACGATTAAAATTAGTTTTGACTGCCGTCAAAATAGCCCTGAAGAAGCCCTGCAACGTGGGGCGAAACGTTGGCTCATTAAAATAGTATATTTCTACTATTTGAGTTTTTCTTGACCGCACCCGGACCATATTCCTTTCATAAATTCATAAATGTTTTCATAAAAAAAAAATCGCATTATCAACATTTTCACCTGTACCCTTTTCCTTCTAACTCAATAAATTAGCTTTCTATATTATCATTACTTTGTAATATTTGTAAGGAAATAAAATTTAAAATATTTTCAACGAGATTCTAAAACAAAAATTTAATTTTTTGCTTGTGGTGTCATATCTTTTCTACCCTCTATTACCAGTTCAGATGTTCCTGAATTTAAATGGTAAGCCATTTTAAGGGTATCGCAAAATTATAAAATGTCTCACTTTTGTAGTTTTTTTGCTGAAAAAAAAAAATGTTTTTTTTTTGTTCCATTATTAAGGTTTTTCACGAAAAATCGTTATAACACTTTTTTTTATTCCCAAATCATTTAACTGTATTCCGTGAAAATTCATGACCATTTACAAAATGAAATTGTTTAAAAAATGATTTAAAAAAAAGTTGAAATATTTTTTCCACATCTATGAAAATAAATCAAATAAAAATATCAAAAGTATTCTCAAATACATTTTTTTTTTTTTCATTTCCTCATCTCCTAGATTTATCAGTGCATTTTCTCAAAGAAGTGAAGAAGTAGACGCGGAAGAGTTAGATGAGGATAAAATGAGAGAAGTATATAAATATATTTGCGACTGATATATAATGTAAGGCTGGGGTTATGGAACCCTTTCTTCTATTTCAGTCCTCGCGGGGGGTCAGCCACTATATCCGTCCAAGTCTCTACTGTCCGCCAGCGAAAATCTTTCAAGCTTAATCCCAACCAACGACTTTAAAATATTTGTATTATTTGAAAGATTATTTAAAGGGAAAAAATAATAGCAATAGGAGTATAAAAAAATTGAACTATGAATGCACTGAGAACAACCAACATGAGCTCAAATAATTAAAAATTAAATAATAATTAAAATACAATACAGAATTGCTTACAAAAGTAACACGAATAAGTGTAATAAAAAAAAAGCTGTATTTAAATTTTAAAACTTAACGATACATATTAATATTTGTGTTTAATGTGTACGACTATACACAAACATTAAAAATTTAAAAACGTCGAGTACAGTTTTTGGAGGATCTCATGAACACGGCATAAGTAATAGTCATAAACAAATAAAATAATACCGAAAAATATTAGGAGAATAAGAAAAGTAAATATTAAAATGTATACACGACGAATAATTTATAAACCTAGACAATTGTCATTGACGTTATTTCTGTCTTTTAAAATACTTGAAATATTTCCCTCCCTTTCTAATGAAAATTCCTCAAGGGGTTTTTCTTGTAAAGAGGAGGCAAAATAATTCAGAATGGCTTTTCCGAATCAGAACTGAAATCCTAGAAGTCATGGAGTTTAGTATTCACTGCATGTTGAAGGGGCTTACACGACCTTCACCCTCCCAGGAAAACGTTTCTCACTCAGCATCACTCTCGTGGTTCCGAATTCTAACTATTTACTTTAGTACATATAAATAATTTAAATTCGTAGTTTCTGTATGCAATTATCTTAGCCAAATTAGGGCACAATAAAAATTCATACAATTATGAATTAAAATGGTAATAGTGCACTATGACTCTGGAAATATAATTAAGAGTAATGTAAAATCTTGATGAAATCGATAATTGTTGGTAAATATTTAAACTTTTATTTTATGAATTTAGATTGTATAGCTTATAAACTCCCTAACCACTCAAACCCCCGAGTTTCTAATCTTGCATCCTCTTCCATTCCTGACAAACTTTCGAGCCGTCTGAAAAGAAGATGGACACGAGACCAGCTAATGTAAAATGTCATTAGAGTGCTACCAATGGGTAGTTTCTTTACACGCCTGTAACACTCCAATTTAACTTAGATCAGATTTACTAAATGTATTATAATGTACAGTTGTAAATAGCAATAAATAAATATTAAAAAAAAAAAAAAAGATTTTATAGCACAATGATAATGATGTAAATGTTAGTTATAGCTAGTGGCCGTTCTGAAAATTAACTACTATACTCTCAAATTAATACGGGATCTGCCGGAGATATGGTGATTCTAATGACTGATGGTATTATTCCATAATTGCGCAAATACTCATCTAGAATTACCTCACCGGACCCTATTCTCGTCTTCTTAATAGCTGTAATCATTATCATCCGTGATCAATGCCACAGACATCATACATATTCAGTATTCGACGGTAATACGATTCATCGAGTATTGTAAAAAGGAAAGAGGACCCGGCAGACAAATGGCGGCATTTGTAGGCGGCGGAGTGCTCCGGATTCCTGAGCCGAGTCCTCATTGTCTTTGCCGAGCATTTCCCAGAACAAGACGTGAAGACACCTGCCACATGTACGCTTCTTCTTCCACTCCATCTGGAACCTCGTCTCACCGTCTCAGTGAGTCGCAAGAATCTGATTAACATCAACAGGGGGAAATGAAAAGAATCGACGGGCAATTCTACACTAACACTGTAGAGAGACGGTTAATGGTTATTTTAAAACTAAATTGTACTTTTCGTGATTAGTAATACGCATAGTCACATTGTTTGGTATGAAGTGTCCTAAGAACCAATGAAGGAAGGTAAATTCCGAGGAGTTTTAGACTAATTTTCTGATATGCCTACCTGGTATGAAATAATGATAACACTACAATACATTTATAATATCGGTACTGAGATTTCCCCAATATTCTGTAATTATTATAAATAGTACGGATAACATGCATACCCCGTTCAACGCGAACTTCAAAAGTTCGTTAGGATACCCTAATAGGCAGAATTTGGATAATTGCTCCAATCATGAGATACTTTTAATAAACCTTATAAATGAAAGGTTAATTATTAGAAATTAGTATGACATCCAACTGAATTCATAGACAAGTCCATAGTGTGAAGCCTGAGGAATGTTTTCCTCTTCCAAAACACGTCCATAGAAAAATGAAAACCGGCGCTGCCACCGGTAAGGAACACTCCCTCGCATTGAAATCAATTTGGAAACGATTAGATTGAGAATATGGAGTTGAGACTGGCGTTTGATTGATGATGTGGACATTGGATGATTACCGAAGAGGATCGAGTTGACCGATCCGGAGGACAGTCACCCAAGAGCTAGCGCAGACAATGGTAGCGACCAGGGATCCGCGCCCACGCCAAGCATACCTTGGTCGGCCCACGCCGCACCTCCGCGCCTTTATTCACATCCTTCCAATAACAGTCCATATCATCCAGCATCTGGCTACCGGGCGGGGGACGCTCATCGTCCGAGATTCAGAGGGCTAAAAAGTATGAGCAGGACATCTTTTGACAGTTGATCCGGAGGAATTACAATCGTATTACTTAAACTATCATTACACGGCTTAGCAGGAGCTATTACTACAATAGAAGCTAATATTTCAGGCAAAGAATTAAACAAAGAATGAGTTCCAAGTATAAATAAATAGTAAAAAAAAAAAATAATCTCTTTTTTACATGAAAAATAATTATTTATGATACATTAATAAAACGATTTTTTATAAGAAGGCGCAGCTACATAGAACCTCAGAGGATGAGCCTTGAAGATATGCTTGACATGAAGAGAAATCAAGAATCAGTTCTAAATCATTGTTACAAAATTAACATATTTAATAGTGACGTGATGAAAATAATAACTTTTCTATTATTATGGCATTATAATTATGTATTTTCTAGGATTCCTTTAGATTCAATTGAATATATTTATTTATAGTAATGAGACGAAATTCAAATTTATTTTTTAGGTTGTAGTATGGTCAATTTATGCTATATTTTATAACTAACTATCACTTCACAGATAACATTCAATATTTAATATGATTGTTTTGTATCGCAATAAATAATCTAAGGTGCAACAAAATGTGTCCTCAAGACACTCCAACAAACAATTCGACAGCTACCAGTGTCCCTCGTCTCCCCTTCCTCCCACAAGTTACTTGCATGTCATATTAATGTCACAGCACATTTAGTTATATTTATAATACTGATATAAATTTTAATAAATAACTACGGATACAACATCTTAGCCATTAATTGAGAAAGCGGTGATTACTCAAGCTAGCCATCTTGATTAGAGACACAGAGGAGAGCCGCAACGTGGAATGGATCGCCTACAAGAGATGGGATTCCTACCGTCCCACACAGGCGCTATCCTCAGCCCGAGCATATATTATGGGCGTCAGGAGCATTGCGCATAGGTATAATTAGGTGAAGCAAGGCAAGGGCGAACTGTGAATCATTTTGGTACACTATATCCTCCGGTTAGACGGAATATCTTCCAAATAGGATACATTCTTCGCATTCCTCCACGGTCATTAATGCAGGCATATTTAAGTCCTTGTCCTGATTCACTCCAACTGAAGACGACGTTTACAACACTTCTGAGCGAAATCCAGCAGACCAAGTTAATGAAATCTCTTTCATCTTCTTCGATAAAGGTCGAAATACCCAACAGCGATCAACAGGCCTAAGAGCCAGTCCAAAATAACACCCTGCTATTCATGCCTCCCTACAATTTTACAAATAGCACTTTTTTTCTCCATTGGCCATGAACGAGGATCCACTTTCAGAAATCTGAAAATGGCACCCGTTTCCCCACCCTAGCCAGACAAGTCTGTTGTGGAAATAGCATTCCTATATTTGACTACAAATACATTTTCGTTACTACGGCGGGTTAAAACGTACATATTTATATAACTTAACACTGTATTTCATTACAAATTATTATTTTTATATGATTTTAAAATAACTTTCTTCTAAATTTCTCTTTGTACATAATTTTATGTTACTAATGAATTATATAACTATTTTATGATATTTATAAGATGCTCTCCTTGTTCTTTCGTTTCATTTTGCATACATGATTGATTATCCCAAGGGTGACGGAAAAAGTATATCATCCCCTTCAGGGATAATAAGCCAGAAAATATTCGAAATATAAGCTATTTCACAGATTGTAGAAAGTCTGAAATCGACTTAATTCTTCCATTAAGAATCTTCTTTTCATCTTTTTACTAAAATAGATTAAAGGAACTATTTAGAAAAATCAGTCAAAGTAGTATAGACCAGAATTTCAAAATCTCCTACAGCATGTAAAACACTAATTTTGCTGCCCTCCCCATAATGGGTGAATGGAAGTATTATGTGAAAAATACAGCAATCAAACAAAAAACACATTTTATGGTTTTTATTTATTTTCTTTATTGTTATTGCTCTTTTAGACAAGTAAATTCTAATTAAACGACTGAAAATTATTAATTATTATTAACCCCTATTATAAAACGTGGGTTGAGCCGCCGTTAGGCGAAGAGGGACTATAAATATATACTTCAGATATCATTATACTACATATGATATGATTATATTATAAAGGTCATGTTGATAGAAATATAAAGTTTAAAATTTAATATTACTGGGACAAACGAAAGGAATCAGGTTTGCCATAATGGTTAAGTATATTGGGTATAATGAAGGTATCGATTTAGTTGTATTTATTAAAGTGAATCATAATAAAATTTAAAAAAAAAAAGTGAATAGTTAAAAAAAAAAATACTACAATCACCAACGTTTCGGCCAGATGTCGCACTGCACAGTCCAGTAACTTACTTGAGCTGCTCTAGCCGAGTGTTTTAAATTTATTCTTTGTGATAAAAACAGGTAATGGGGGATAAAAAACAATATTTTATATAAAATATTATAAACAAAGTAAACACTTTTTGTGGAGTACACCCATATAAAAAGAGAAGGCAAAAAAAAAATCTACTTCTGTCCATTTTGGTGGGATACTATCGAAACTTTGGATAGAGACCTAGTTATTGACAATGACATCGGATGCCATGGCACTACGTAAGGTTCCCTAGTTTCCTATTACCTTCCAATAATGGTCATTACCCCAATAGTGGAATACAATGGCGGCTATAGTACACTACTAGCGCAGCGGTAAAGACAATAGAGAGTATAGACCCGATTAGGGGCCATTACTATTTCTGGTATGGTGGGGTTAAATCTGGCCAAGGAGTTACCTTTAGGAGTTTTCAAAGGCAGCTTCTAAATCTGTTCCAGGCGTCAGTGGGCCCGCTCCAAAATATATGTCGAGTGCCTTCCACTCCTCGGCCTCTGCCTTCTTTTAAATAGAACAATTGTCTTAAGCCACTTGGTCTTCTTCCGCTTATTAAATGAATGAGGGCATGGGTAGGTGTATTCCAACAACTCGGAGTTAGAAGCAGGTTTTAATCCTTAAGTTTTTTTTAATTTATTTCTGTACGTTATATCCTTTAAGACATACAGAGGGGTTGTTCTAGTAATTAGAATATAAGTACAAAATGTGGAATGTTAAAAAGAATTTGGCCCAAAGTAGAAGGAAATTTTGAGATAAGTGTAATAATCACCTTCTATCATTTTAAGTTATTCACTAAGGATTTTTTTCCGACATCCATAAATCATAAATACGGCTCCACTCACAGATTATATACTAAAAAGACTAAATTTATTTAAAACAAAATAAATAAATAAAATGATGAGCCCTTAGCAATAACGTATCAGCTATAAAAAGAATCATACAAGAATAATATAATTAATTTTAAAAAAAATACCATAGAATGCATAAATAATTCTTTTACTAGGTAATAGGAAAACTATAGGAGGCTATTCGAGATTTGAAGCAATAAAATTGATTATCAAATTTTCAAATAAAAGAAATTATGTACCTACCCAATAGAAGCTATTAAACATTAAATAGAAATGTACTATGAATACAAAAATCGTAGTAAATGGGATGTATTTATTCTTATGTATTTAGCTAACATTTTTTTTTATTAGCCCCTTATATATAGTGTAATTTTTGTAAATATAGTATTTCTTTATTATTTAATAAAAATTATATAGAGGAGCAAAAAAAAATTTATAAATAACGTGTAATGATTAGAAATTATATTATAATTTGAACCGACAACAAAATTTTATTTATAATCCTATCTAAAATTTTGAAATATATAACACAAGAACAATAATACTAGATTTATTGAATATATTGAAAATCTATTTATTCACATTTTTTACAATAAAATACATACTGCTTAATCTGTATGAACCTCCTAGTTTAAAAAATATATATTTGTTATTAAACAGGCGATGTATATTCGTTAGTTATTTAGTTTAGTCTGAGTATTGTAATTGTTTAAGTAATGTAAAGATTAAAAATGTTTATAATATCCAAACAGTTTACTTACCGTTTGCATATTTCCCGCTAATCTACTTAATAATACGAGTAAATCTCTACTGAGAAAAGAAATGGCGCTAAAACCCAACGACTCTTGAGTAGGGAGGGTGAAAGCGGAGATTGAAATGAACAACTCAATCATGAATGATGTTCAAAAATAGGATTCCACTACACAAACGTCCCTCATGAATTCTCTGTTGACTCCAGGGAAACCTCAACATAAACACCTTTGGCGGTAGATGAATGAATTCCGAGACGGACATAAATTTCCTAGTGGCTCCATTAAAATATTCGTGTTATTTTTAAAAATGACAGCAACTGACTTCTTCTTTCCATTTTTTTCTCTCGACAAAATAGTTTGCTAGCTAAGCAGTCTAATAATGTGAAGGAGACAATAATAATCTGATTCAACAAATACCTCTATCATCTTACAAGAAATGTTGCTTCTTTACCGAAACATGATGTATTGTCATCCCATCAACTCCAAGCTTGGTAATTTTCTTTTTTAATTTCCACAAATATTAACGGTACTAAACTATGACATTACCATTCTTTAGCTAACTATGATTTTCCTCATCTAGTCATAGTCTTCCTAGTCATAGATTCGATTCGCTGAAAGAGAGCTCTAGCTCACTCGATTTGTTCTCCGGACACATTTTTATTAGTGACTAAGCTGATGTGACTAATACAAATTTCTAACATTAATCATGTATAATACCACAGTTATGCAGAACAGGATGCAATATCAAGGCGGTATAACATGTAAATCAATATACGAGTTAATAGCAATCGAGGGCCGTATTCCGAACTACCAGAAAAATTAGATCAGGAAATTTGAATTCAATAACCGCTATCAAAAAAATTTATAAATCGGATAACAAAAGTGGTCGTAGGGGATAACAAAAAGAATTTTTATATTACGAAACTGCATTTTACGTTAGTGAACGTAACAAAACAGAGCAGTTTCCAAACTTGTTCGCTACGTTCCAATACCCGATGGTTTGCGACCTCCACATTCCAGATAGATGACGACCACTACCTTGATAAGATAATGGCGAGCTCTGGACCTCCAGGTGAGGGGGCCTGCTCTAGATAAACATTTAGATTTTGCCACACGGCCAACCAAAGGATTATTACAACACTCCTAATATTATAGATACTGTTAAGGTGTCAACCACAGAATAAAATTAAACTTAAGCTTTTCTAAAAAGCCCAAATCTAGTTTTAATCTTAAGTTAAATGGATACATTTATGGATGTTTTATTTTGATTCTTTATTAATTACCTTATCATTAGAATTATTGAACTAATTCAATTTTTTTGTTATAAATTCTTTTAATTATCAAACATTTATTGATAGTTTATGTTTATTTTTGTTGTATTATATTTCCTATGTATCTTAATTTCTATCAAAATATTTCATAGATTAAATTTTTAGTAAGATATATTTTAAATAGTTATTATATTATCTTTGTACGTTTGAAGTTTACAAGTTTTTTTTTAGAAGTAGTAATTTCTTTTATTTTCTTTTGTACATTAAAATCTTTCTATTTTTCATTTTTTCTCTTTTTATTTTTTTTCTTATCTTGTACTAATATTTATTTTTGTAATTTCATTTACCAGGCTACCCCCTTTGTATATGGCAAGACTATAACAGATGTAAAAAATAGATTTGTGATCTTTGATAAAGAGCTAAATCGATGTTCGCAGTAGCCATGAAAGAGACCTACTTTCGGGTATAATGCCAACATCACTAAATTTATTAGGACAAATTTACCCAGACTTTGTGGAGACCGTGTCATCCACTCGGGGACGTCACCGTGGAGAAGGGAGGTGGTTAAATAATCCTAAATTAAAAAAAAAAACTTGAGAAATACTTTTAACTACGAAAATTATGTTAAAAGATTTTATTTAAAGAGTTTCTAAAACTAAGGTAAAAACTATTTTGCGGTACTCTAGCCGAGCTAACAAAAATTAGTGTCAAAATTATCCTTAGAGTGGTTAAATATCCACGAAAAGAAGAAAAAAAAAACCGTGCCCGTGTAGGCGACATATTTCCGTGACAACGTATACTCTATGCTAATATTACATAAATATAAATTAAAATCAATCCAATGTTATATATTTGAAATAATAAACCAGTTCACATATTGAATTCAGATATTTATTTTTGCTTGGTTATACATTAATTAATTTTTATACATATGATATAATATCCATATGTTAAACGAAGTCAATTTCCGTTACGGGACACTTTTTCTAACATGCCATCCCGCAAAATGATTTATAAGACGTTGTCACGTCAAAAGTGCAAAGTAAATGATGGAATGCACTATATGAAATGTTTACTATTTTCGTTTATTTTTGTTCCGGAATATTTTGAAAAAGTGACATTTGCTTGCAGGTCCGGTAGGGGTACCCAAGAGTGCCGCGGCACCTAGTTTAGGAACTACTGCTATAGTTAGATCCTTTAAGAGAAAAAAAATATGCGGAAAACAAGACGGCTAATAGCAATTAATAAATATTAAGGAAACGCAGCTCTCTCTTCTTGTTCAGAAAACTTCTGAATCAGTATGAAGTTTAATTTCTCATTGTATTCTAACACCAAGGTTGGGGTCTATACTATTGGATTATTAATAAAAATGAGGACTTCCAATACACATAATAAGAAGTAACTAGTATATATTTAATATTATTAATATTAACATTAATAGTCCATGCTGGATCATGACAGAAGAGACGACAGAGCAGACAAGACGAAAGCCCGGCGGCAGACAGAGCAGACTGAGGTGGCCGGCTGCCAGCACTGAGTCACTGTCAGCTGATCCCAAGGCCGTCTCTCTCATCTGTCACCGTCTCACTCACTCTCTCAGTCCCTTCGCGACATTTAATACAATAATTTCAATTCATTCTATTATAAAAACTTATAAACAAATATATTTAGCGCTGAAGATTTTCTGTAATTAGGTACCGGCTAGCTGAGGTACATTTCTTAAAATACTAATTGGTTTTCCCCATAGTGACAGTATCCCTTTCACCTCATAAAATAACTCAGGCTTGTTCAAGAAAACAAATTTACACGTTATTTTCAAATAAGTATCGTTGCCAAAACCATGGGCCTAATTAATTCAAACTTTAGAGCTCTAGTTTTCTTCCATGATTTTCTTGACTATAAATACTATCATTCGCATAAACCCATCTCAGAATTTAAAAAAATATGTATATATTTGAATTAAACAAATGATTTGAAATTGTATTGATATATTAGTAACTACCATATGGGTGCCCGGGGAGAGATTTTACCAGGCGTCTCCCATAACATCTCTAAATTGGCCAGTAGCCTATTTCCTCATGTTTTCTATTCTACACCCTCACACATTCAAAAAGGGTAATTCAATTTCGAATCTACCTGGCTTTTTTTAATTATAATTTATGAAAAAATAATACTAGACTGATTTTAAAAACAACTCAACATCCGTTTTTACAAGATGATCGATATTTGTTCCCTTGATTCTGAAAAAAATTTAAGATTAATCCAGGATATTTAACGAGAAGAACTTTGGCGATTTTGCACACCTTTCAATCCTTCCACATTGAATTATTCAGTTGATAATTTGTATGTCAATGGAGCTGGTTTTATAGAAGTGTCTTTAGGAAGTCTCTAATTCTGCTCCCTATTTTCCACCATTATGACTTTCCAAAAAAAATTAGAGAAAAATATGACCAAATTAATCAGCCTTTATGTTAGATACACTTCATTTATTTCACAAGTATGAAGGTATGAGGTATAACATGTATACACCTACAGTAGTACTGATAAATTACGCACAAGCTCTGTGGTACAGCATAACTTATAATGGCTGTATTGAAAACAATAGTATAAATACAAAGAAAAAAAACTTGTATGTTTTCTTAGCCGCGCTCTTACATTTCTCGAAAGGAACCGAAGACGACTGATGATGGGAAAGGGCTTTGGTCTGTCCAGCCAGCTATTTCTATCTAAGGAAGGTCGGATTTGGCAGTGCCTGAACTGTCGCGCGCCGTTCCAGCGATTCCAAAGTATATTTGTTTCATCCATGGCAGTCGCACTTGAAATATCTCGGCCGCAGACGAGAGCGAGCCAGCAATAGATATTCCTTTATAGATGTTACGTGATATATATAAATAAACCTTTTTTTCTAAAAAACTTTTATTATTTTATTTTATAAATAAACAATTTATTTGCTATAAAAATATTACAAGAATTAGAACATAAGTAATCCCAATGAAATATAACATGCCGATGAATTTAATTAAAATTTCTTGAGAGATTGGGATATCACAGCGAGTGAAGAACTGTTACAGGTTCGAGTCCGGCTGTGGCAGATCATCATTTATTACGTTATATGAGCCATTGGTCGACCCTAGAGTCGGGAATATTCCCTGGGGCACACTTAGCCTGATTCTGATTCAGCTTGAAGTGACATATTATTCTTCAAAGATTGTTGGCGGTCAAGCGTAAATTTAATTAAATTTTAAATATATTACTTTAATTTAATTTATTTTTTATTAAATTCAGAGGAATAATAAACATAGGAAAAGTGTAATAATTATAAAACTACATTGCTTTTATTTTTTTTCCCTTTCCAATACATTTTGCCAAACAGCTACGAATCAGGGTTCCGAAATGGGTCTTTAGCAATTAATTCATTGCACGATACAACTTTTTCCCCTTACAAATTGACAATCCAAAGAGGGAAAGCACATTTTGGGAATTAAAAAAAAAAAGCCATTCCGTAGACAATTAGAGATATAATGGCGAATTAAATGAAGCCTGATTTCGTTACGGAGATTGGAACTGTCACTGACCGGGTTGTTTTTTATAAAATGAATCGTGTGTGGCCAGCAATTGGGAGTAATTGTCAACCTCTCATTGAGTTAATTAACAGATTTCTATAATTTCAAGGGCTATTAGCTCTCATAAATTGTTTAATACGCTTAATTTGTCTTCTCATTCATGGGACAATGATTTCAGTCACAAATACTTAACTTTCTATTACTCGTCACCAATGATTCAGAAATTAGACTTGGCTTATTTTTACAAATAAAGATTGATTTTTTTTTCAAAGCGTCAATAGGACAGCAAAGACTAGGAGGTTTATGTTTTGTACAGGGTTTAAACGATTTTTTTTTTTTTTTTTTTATGGAAATTATATAACAAAAATACATTCACCGTATGTAGAGTCCCCTAAATAGTAGCTTATGTATTATTATGGTAAAGTAAATTAAATAATAACTGTAGGCCTAGCTCCAAAATATAGTTATTCGCCCAAATAATGTTATAATGCGGGAAAAAATAAAATAACACTGCTTAATAACAATAAAAAAAAATAAATTAGTTTTTGCAACCTTGGGAGAAAAACTATTTATCTAATGGTTTGGCCAAATTTGTTGGGTTACATGAACATATCTTACTTATTACAGAGTATAAAAAATGGTTAGTAAGATATAATATTAGTAAAAAAAAAATTTGTCAACATATCATTACAATAAAAATGAGATGATATGCATTATTTTCTATTTTAACTTTATTCTTTGTTTTTGTTTTTTTACTTCCTCACTACAAAACCAAAGGTTCACCATATAGGAAATGAAAAAAAAAAACTTAGTTCCTCAGAATCGAAAATTGCTGTCACTCCTATTTTACGTTTTAGATATCAAGCAACCAATTTGTTACCGAGTCTGTTGTCATATTTGAATTTGTTTTCTGAATATCTGTGCGTTAGTTGGAACTCAAAACTTTGACAATTGTACAGAAAACCTCTCTCTTCAGCTTCTCTCCTTGTAAATATGTTTTTCTAGCAAAACATCAGAGAAAAGCAATTCAAGAAAGTTATTTCACCCGGATCTATCTCAGGGCTTGCCCGAAAGCTCGACTCCAAAGCAAGTTCTCTTGGTACATCGAAGAAGAGCTTGGATAACTAGAGATAACTAAGTGAGAGAATGAGCTATAAAGAAACTCATGAAAGAAGAAATGAGTGAATGAGAGGACACACAATGGCAGGTAGGTAAGTGGCGGCTAAAGTGTGGAAGGGGAGAGAGTGTACGCGGTCTCTATGACTCATCCTTCATTCATAGCGGTCCATTCAATCTTGTACTCTTACTATCTCTCCATGACTGGGAGTGACTTTCGATCTATTTACATAACTCGATTATTAACTAATATTGTATTATTATTTAATTAAATTCTTAATTGAGTTCAAAAACGATTAGAGAAAACCACAATAAACTAAGATAGGAAATGAGCATGAACAAAACATTAGTGTGTTAGAAGACAAAATTTTAAACTTAAAAATGAAATAAAATGTAGGTTTAATAAAAGATAAAAAATAATAAGGATACTTCCAATCTATTTAAAAATTGTATATGATTTTATACTATTAATCAATTATAAATCATATAGTGCAATACTTGAAGCAAGCAATAAAATTTAAAACTAGATTACCTATATAATAATGTCTAGGGCCAACTAATATTCATAGTGCTTGTTTAAACATATAAAGCCAAAGTTAAACACGGAATACACTTTTAAATTATAAAATGTTTAAGATTTCACCATTTTTTTTTTTTTTTACTAATTTAATGATGAATGCTAGAACTAAAACATTCAACCAGATAAATTTAACTTATAATAGTGTTTTATAAAATAATAGCTACGAATTTGTATAAAATACCAAATTTGAAACTATAAAAAATATAAAACCACATATTATTGAACTATTTTTGGAGGGGAGAAGAAAATACTATTAATTTGTAAGTGCACTTGGCTATCATTGGAATGCTTAAGCCTCATAAAGAAAACAAGTATCTATACGTAATTACTCTAAAGAAAAATACGTACATAAAAATAAGTACGGGTCCAAAAACCGAATGAATGGCTGAACAACGACACGTAAAAGAGAAAACATCCTTGATTCCACCTCCTGGTAGCGGACAGATCCTGTTGAAACATGTTTCTGTTCTGCCAGCTGTTCTTATATGAACCCTAACGTACCGTAGGTTTCTTGTCTTCACGCACTTCATACAAATGTTTTTACTTTTTGTCATATGTCAATCAAGGTAAGGGATCACTCACTTCAATGGTTATTATGATTTCGATTAAGGTCGATCAATATTAGAAGAATTCGATATCAATATTTTCAGCCATACAACCTAAATTAAATATTTTGATTTGCTATTTTAATTATCAAATAAAACCTTTTTCTCAAAAACTAATTGACAAAGGTTAAGATGACTCCCAAAACAATTTACAAAAGGATAAAACTAAAGAATTTAATGAGATTCACTTTGATTAGAATTAAATTTATTTAGAAAATAAATTGATTTGTTGAGTCATTGAAAAGATAGAAAAATATTTTTCATCGCATAGATATAAAAATCTCTAATTCTCAAATATAATTAAAATATTTCTCAACTATTTAAATAAGAAAATAAATTTTTTAAATTGTTATTACTATTTTAAAACTTAATTTTAGGATATCATACTCACATAAGAGTAATATTGACGTATGCAGTATTAAAAGAAACTTACCTGAAAAAAAAAATAACTGTTAAATATTGCAAAATTGAAGGCTAAATTTTTTAATTAGCTGTAATCAAACAAATAAAACATTTAAAAAAATAAAATTTCATAAAAGTCGACAGCTTAGAATAAAAATACAATGTTTTTAATATACATATAAATATATATAGATATACATATAAATATTGCATTCTTGATCGTATGAGGCATACTGGGTCTGGCATAATGGTCTTCAGGGACAAACAACAAAGATTAACTATTTATTGGTAACCTAACCAATAAATAATTAATGTTTACTATTTTGTACTTATATTAACAGTATATTAACCTGACTATCGTCGAGTTGTAAACAGTATAAAATTGCAGCAATCAAATAAGATATTTTCAGAATTCATTCCATTAAATATAAAATATAACTTATTGATCTATTATTGATAAACAGAACAAAATTATTCATCATTCATAAGTCCGTTCCAGAATATCAAGTTCCGCAGTATAATAATTAACGGACGACAATTTCCAATAACGACAATCTAATGACTTTATTGACTTCTGTCGAAGTTGGAAGTACTATTAACAGTTGTTTTAAAGAGAGGTTAAATGGTCAGCCATTTAGAATTCTGGCAGAAAGCTGTAATTAAGAGCGAGAATCGGATAATGGGGAGTAGAATGAAGAGGATAATTGTAGGGGACGGATAAGTGAGGAAATGGAGGAGTATTGATCAGGTGATTAGGTAGTGGTGTGCATAAAACCTGTTACCATAGCGACCGACCACCAACACCACGCTCCCGCTTGTCCCCCACCGCCACTACAATAAGTACCGCCATTATGTAAACAGGATCTCATCTAATTTCACTACTTTAGTTCTCCTATAATCCTACAAGTTGAGTCAAAGATATCATGAAAACATTCGTGTAAAATTCCCATTTTTGTCGAATGTAATTTAAAACTAAAAAAAAAAATGTATACAATTGTATTTAAATTTACTATCTGTATAGAATCGCATCATATCCATAAACTACATCGACAACGAAATGAGAATAAGCAAAAGATAAACATGCTGTATACTTCAGTCTTCTAAGTAAATGCTGTCCGTTAAGTTTATTGCTCTGTCAATTAAATTTTTTGCTATGTTCTGTTTTCGGTAATATGAGTGATCTGAAAAGTAATTAAGTATCTATTGCTTGTATTAAATTTTTAATCCATTTAAAAAAAAAAAAATCAACGTGATTTTCGAAACTGCCAGAATATCAGCCTGTTTAGCCAGAATCTGCTCCCGACGAAGACCTGAAAATCAGGTCGAAACGTCGCCACGAATAAATATTTTTGTTTTTTTACTGACCGCACCCTCCGACCATCTTCTCCACTTTTAAACTATTCATTTGAGTTCTTGTTCAACATAAAGATTAATGATGGGGAGCGAGGTACTCAAAAGATACCGAGAAAAATCATATATTAAGGTGTTACAAAGTATTAAATATCGATAAACGATAAATCGAGTAAATCCAAACCACTCATACGAAACTTGAGTAGTTTTTTGGGATTTATTGTAAACAACTTTTAGAAGTTCTTCGTTCATTCGACGGCGAGATACTTCCAAATTCTACATATTTGATTAATCAAGAAAATTTATTATTCATTTGCTAAATTTTTAAATAGAAGATTTTTTCCAATGATCTATAACTAAAAACTGGATTACACTAAAAATGATTTTATAATTATTTTTTCATAATTATTTAAAATATTAAAAATATTATTCCTACAAAATATTAAAATATAAAATTAAAACGTTACTTTTAAATGATATTTAAAATAAAGGTTTCAACATTTTTGAAAAAAATAAATAAAAAGGAAAATTTAAATATGTATATTAAATTAAAAATATAACATATTAAGTAAAATTATTAAGTTGAAAACTAGTAATTTAAGCACCTTCAAAATGAGTTTTTTGTTTTTAATCTTAAGGATCGATAATAACAGTGAATGAAGAATGAAATTTTATAATTGTTATTTTTAACAATTTGACAAATATAATTTATAGAGAATTCACAATGGATAATGGAAAATCCTAATACCGAAGAGAGGATTAGCCTTCGCACCCTCCAGTACAATCTGCCGCTGAAGGGTGTGTAATCCTCTTGTAGGGTGTCCCCCTCCTCTGAGTCAGTATCTCATTTACATTATAAATTATTCAACAACTTAAACACATTTATCTTTATAGAATAAGTAATTATCACACATAATCGATATAGTTAAAGAATTCAGTTTCATTCAAATTTATTTATCTTTTCTTTGATTATTTCTCTGTTAAATAAAAAGAGCCAGTCGCTCACACCGTGAAGGAATTATCTTACTACCTCGTTGAGTCAGATCGTGATATTTATTATTTACCATTGTACTATTGTTTTGAAACTTTTAATCTTAATATTGTTAAAATGTTATTTTACGTTAGAATATACTTCATAACCTTCTACAGGTAGAATAATGACACGGCAGATTAAGGTGATTAGTTATTTCACAACTGAGGCAGAGCAGGCAATAACATTCCATATATTAACAACCCAATAGTGCTCAGGTAAATTGCAAAGGTGACCCGGGGAATAAGGTCACAAAGCCTGGGAACTGGGTAACCAGGAAAAACAATTAAAATGCGCGCTTACCCTTTCCTAGCCCTCTCAGTATTCTATCATCGGTTCGCGTTTACACCAAGTAGAAAATTTTATCTTTGAACAGTTGCTTGGAGGTAGAGGTAATCCTTACAGAATCATCTTCTTCGTCTGGAACATTTCTTGTGGTTTATGACATGTTCAGTTGCAGTCTGAGTTGCAAGCTACTTTGAGCTATATTAGTACGCCATTGAGCATAATCGACATAACATACAAAATCTGTATATAACCTTCGGGTTCGCTAAAACTTAATTATTTCAGATATAATATATTTTAATAACAAGTAGGTTATCATTAACATTACAGAATGTTAATGATAACCTACATACAATGATAACTACTGTAACCACAGTACAGAATGTTTACCGTTACTTCCTCAGAGTTTATGCAATAGATATGTATGAATGGATATGCGTACTTTCAATTTAATGATTAAAAGTGTACATTTAATTTTTAGCTTCATAATAATTCAATTTTCTAAGGTTTATAATTTTTTGTATAAAATAATTTCTAGGTCTATAATATAAAACCTCTTAAAACTCCAACCATCCTTTATTAATTTATTTGATTATGTTTCAGACCTACTCCTCTCTCCATTTTCAAATCTATTACCAATATCGTGTAAGAACACTGGTCATTTCGCGTACAACCAGAATTTCACCGAACTACATATTCTCGGCATTATTTAATGTTGCCAAATCAATTTCCATGAGTTTAAAACCTTAATTTACAACTGAATAAATTGTTCTTATTCTAGCAAGACTGCTTTGGATCTCAAAAAAGTTCATACATTTTCATTTCTACTCAAATCCAAGAAAATAATTGTTTAAAACATAATTATAAATTCACACCGTCAGAAGTAATACCGATGGCTTGATTCAAATCCTTAACTTTTAACTCTATAATTATTTTTTTTTTATTAATATTATATAAAATATGTATTTTACGATTCTAACAGGACAGGACTGTTTTAGATGTCGAAAAAGTTAATCTGGTTTCAGTTTAACTCAATAAAATATAATTAAAAATTCACTCCGTCAGAAGTCATACCATTGGATGATTCAAAACTTAAATGATGACAAAACATTGCCGACGCGTGACGTCACATTAAGTTAAATATATTTTTCCTAACTGGGGCTATGTTATTTTTTATGAACGTTTTTTTCCTGCTGCGAGCTGAAAATAAGTTACTTAATTTCGTGATGATCGGACCCGAATTTTACTTACAGTTGAGATAACGGATAGTATGGAAAATATTTTGATGACCAATAATTCAAATTTCGTTAAAGAGATTATTAACAAAAGAAGGGTAAAAAAAAAAATAACTGTACTATAATACAATGTAAACGGAATAACGTGAATTTCATAATCAAAACAATACACAGAAAAGTTTAGTGTTAAGTATAGTTATCCATCCAGAACTATAATTAGTAGCTGAATTTGTATTTTTTGAATGAAATAGGAAGAAGGTACAATCATAGTAGTAGCTAATTGTACAGCTATAATAATACCTAATAGTAATAATAATACCTAATAGTAATAATAATACTATAATAAATACAGAATTGTATATATAAAGCTTAGCAGTGGATAATGGATGAATCTTATTGCAATTTATCGCTCACGATGATAAATGAGTAGCTTCTAAACCAAAGAAGACGCCTAGAAGCTTAGTAGACAGTTAGTTATAAAAATTCACGTATAACAAAATGACCAGATATATTTACTAAAAATAACATCAACTTTTGACGAAGCACATTCGTTCTCCTTCGTTGGATTGCTTAGCTACGTAATTTGATTTATTTCAGCATTCTTAAAGCACCCCGATTTCTACAACTTTATCTTGAAGTACAAAAATACAGGATATACAAGCAGGTTATTTCAGGAACAATAATCGCTTCATTTCTCAACCATGAAGTTGATAGATCCGGGATATGTTCCAAGTAGCCCCGCCCTAGTAAAGTGATTAATTACAAAATAAAATTTCCTCCAGTGGAAAAATACACTATTCAAGTAATTTCAGCGATAATGCCAATCATGAATTTATTCTAACCAATTAAGTAGGATAAGACTTACTTAATTGGTTAGATTATATTTATTTGTTATTGTTATTCGTTCTTGATATTAGTGAATGTATTGTTATATTCTTGATATTGTAATAACATTAAGATGTGAAAATATAATCTACAATTTAAAATTTTGTTAGTTTAAACCTCAACCTGTTTAAACTAATATTTACTTTCTAAATGATGTAATATTCAATTGTTTGTAATTAAATATCAAATTTTCATCTACTTCAATAAAATATTAATATTGTAAAATAAAATTAAAATTAAAAAGAATCACAAAACATCCTTCAAGATTATACAACACTTAAATTTTAAGTGTACATAACAGGATATACATAGACCCCTTTCGGCATACTAAGAGGGCATTCCATTCCTGGGGTTAGGTTAGAATTAAAATGACAGGAAATCCCAATATGATGCTTTTTTCATGGAGAACATTTATCATATGACACGAACAAGCGAATTAAAACTTGTATATTGTATTAATTCAATAATAAACAATAACAATACGTGACACTCGCAATCTTTACATACATCAAACCTAAGTCGAGTAACGATATTGAGTAAGGACTGATGAAATGCTAAACTTATCAGTATTTTAGAAGTAATTAATCCATCAAATGAAAACAAAGGATTCAAAACCATTCTTACAAAATTACAATAATTACATGAGTCCTCAGTAAATATTTAAACATAAGCAGTAATAGAAATAAAATTTCCTTCTGGAACGAAGGCATTTATAAATTATTTAATTAAATATATGTATTTTTTAAAGTAAATCATTGTTAATTTATGTATCAAGCATGAAAATGTGTTTATCAAATTTTTACGAAAAAAGCACATAAATAATTATTTACAAAGTTGATTTTAAAAAAAGGTTAAGAAAAATAGTGTTATTATTACAGAATTTTGGCTTGAGATACTAAATTTAGGCGTAAAGCTTGAAATAAATTTGACTTTTTTTCAAACTTGCGGCAGCGGTTGATGACTTCTCGCCCACGAAAATATCACAAGCCTGTTTCGTCATAAGAATCAAAACTTATTTAAATAATACTGGATCAATGAAATTAATATAAGTACACATTTTTACAAAAGTACAACACACATTTTCGTAAAATGAATTTGTTTGTAGAGAAATACCAATGTGAAGATCAAATTATACAAACCTCAATTTAATGTGGTAGAATTTCTTTTCAATAATATACATTAGAATAAAATAAAATGCATGAATAATGACTATATGTGCATTATGTTATTTCTGTTGATTATATAAAATGAGATATTATTTTTCGATTTTGATAAGCATCCAAAAGTAGACTTTGACAACAGTAAAATAATTCTAAATATTTTTTATGAGCAACTTCAACAATCCTACACAGTCTGTAACTATATCACACAACAATAATAGGATTTTGAAAAAAAATATTCATCTATTTAATGGCAGGCATAGAAATAACAAAATTAACCTCAAAATTCGGATTGATTAAATCACTGGAAGGTGGTATTACTGCAAAAATGCTCCAATATGTAAATACATAATAGCAATCACGAATGATCATGTACATGCATAATTGTTATATCACTACCTACAATTTTAAACAATGCAATAATTAAAAATAAAAAATAATTTTCTAATGAATAGAATAAGTCTAATATGCGTATTTGGAAGTCTTTTTTAATGTAAAATTATTTTTTCTTTTCACTATTTAGTCATATCCTAGGAAGTTAAATTTATTCAAAAAAGTTTAGGTTAAAACTTGACTATCTGAAACTAATAATTTGTCCAAATTAGTGGATCTTGGGTGATACCTTACTAATAAAAAAATACAACTAAATAATAATATGATAAATAATAAATATGATGCCGGTTCATTAGGGCAAATGATTCCAAATAAATCTCGAATATTCCCACTGTCGATTAGGTTGCCAACCTTCTCATAGCATGGCCTTTTATTATAAAATTAAATGTGCATAATATTAAAATACAGTAAATAGAAGTGTGAAATAAAATAAAAACTGATGAAGGGACTACTCACACATATCGCAAGTATTCCATGACGACGTAATTTCAACGAACCAGCAACACTCACCCACGTCAATACCAGTAGACGGCTCGATGAGCACTGCCGGGTGGTCGGCCTGTCGGATAAGACCTCGGACTGGTGGGGGAAATGTTCGGGTGCGTTCGGCTATCTTCGGCTCCTCTCTTCGCCAGTCACCCCTCTGTCAATATTTGTTTTTGCTCTTTGATAGGGTGCTATTCTCTAATCCTCAGTGTCTTGCTCCCTCCGAGATTGACACCACTTTTTACAAGAATTATTCCAACGTAACATGAGTTCGTGGATATTTTACTAACAATAAGTAAATCCTACATTAAATTGCTAGCAAAGGACCATATTTGAAAGCAATAGTTGTAACGAGAAATAAAATTCTCATTAAGGTTGTGATGAGAAATAAAAAAATACAACAACCCGATTCTAAAACACGTCAGTGTAATGTGATGAGTCATTGCATCTTACCCTATGACTGACTTGACCAAATATTTTCTGCCCTAATGTACTACATCCTGAAAAGTTAATGGAAAAAGGCTGGAGAAGTAAAACGTAACATATTGATTTTTGTATTAATTTTATTGCTATACAATATATATTTTTATGTTTCGTATTTATGATTTGAACTAATTCGTATCAGAAATTTTGGACAGCATCATAATATTAAATAAAGGTTAGGCAACCAATTTCGATGTTTTTTTGGAGGGGGGGGAGAAGTAGAGTCGGAGGGGATTATATTATTTTCAAAATAAACATGTACATAGTTTATACAATATCTTTTAATTCATAACTTTTTTTCCCTTTTTTTTTAGGTTTAAAAGCTAAAGGGCTTTAAGTAGAATAATTTCAAAATGTATGATAAAACTCGTCAGAGCCAAACTAGGTACACTCTAGAGAAAAACATGTTTTTCGGCTACTGCACAGCCTCAAGTGCGTACAGTGGGCCCGATTTCCTTAACAGCATTGGGGACCGAAATTTAACAAAATAAAAAAAGAAGCAACGAAATCAGCAACCCGTTCCAGACAATCATGGCACAGATAATGGTCATAAATAATGGCCAAAAATGCTTTATTTGGATTCAGGCTGAATGGATAATAATTATGATTCCATATAATCATTATAATGGAAAATATAATTCAGCCCAATCACAATGCTCCTTACCTTAGGTGGTAAGGAAGGTAAAAACAAATAAATATCTGGAATCAAGGTCAGGATTAAAAATGTGACAATATAAATTCTCATTAGTACAATATTTACATAATTTTTATAAGCATTGTTCCAATCATAACATAATCGCAACAAAAATATAAACTCCGAGAGAGAAAAATATTGAAATTACACTAATTTAATATTTTTTATTTATTACTTAACAATGTATGTATATATACAATAAGGGGGAGTATTGCAATGGTCCAATAGTGAATATTTTTAATACCTCAAACTTTAACTTTATTGAAATTTATTATGGCAGTAATAAACCGTTTTAAGGATCATTCATATCAATTAATTTGGCATCTACCCCCCCCCCCTCAGCTTAAGATAAAACGTAGCACAATTATTTCTTTTACTGGATAGTGAAAGATCCTCAAACCACCTGTAAATTTTGTTTGCCCAATCATTTATAACCTTTGTTAAATTATTTTTTTTACTTCTATTAGTATAGTGCTAACTGAACCCACATAAAGCACATAAGCCTATAACGTGTACTGGCACTTTTTAAAAGTGCTTACACTTTATAAAAATATATATATGTACTTTACACCAAACATATTCTTTACAATATTATCATGAGAGTTTGCAGAAAGTTGGTCTATTGTAGCTAAAAACATCAAAGAATACTATTATGAACCTATCCCAATCCACAAAAAAGCTAAAATATTAAATTTTTTTTTCATTAATTTTTAAGCATTAATTGTTTTTTATTGTTTAGTTTTACAGAAAGCATTATATGTGTAGTATCAGAGGCAATAGAATGCTGATATTTGTTATCTTAAATATGCTGCTGAAAATTGTTGGAAGCTTTTTTAATAGAGTCACTCTAATAATTAATTGATCAAGCTTCACAACAATATCAAAACCAGCTAATACATTATTGTTGCTGCACAACAATAACAAATAACAAGTAGTTAATGCGATTACTAATATTTCTGCCTGGTTTAATTCTTCATTCTTTTTTTTTTTTTTTATAATTCTTGTTAATTATTTTAATTTATCTAATAATATTTTTAGTCATCCCCTTAATCAAACCTAATTCTAATTATAATGGAAATAAGTTTCCCAATTGGTAATTAATTTAAATATAAAATTTGCATTAAATAATAAATGTATGTATACATGAATTAATATTAATCAAGAAGTTATTTTTAAAATCAAATTAAATACACACATAGTATATTTCACAATTTCTTGGTTGTATCTTCACCAATAGCGGTCCGATAAAGATTTTATTTTAATTTATTAATGTTTTAGTTTATGTGATTGGGAAATTTAATTATCCTACAAACAAGCATCTGGAATTATCCAGGAGATTTATAGATTTAAAAATCCTGCAAAAGAAAATTTACTCAATTACAATCCTCGCCTAACCTACGTGGCAAAGAAAGTGATATAACAATATGAATAAATCAATAATTATAAAATATTAATGCTATTTAGAAGAGGATTCTACAATAAAACTCACTAAAAAATAAATAACAAAACCATCTTCGAATAATATCATTTTAATTTAAAAGATGAAGAAAATTATTATTCAGAATAAAGTAAATTGAAAAGTTATTTCCTAGCTCTCAGTAATTGATCCAGATAATATAGCGGTTAGCTATATTTTTTTCAGAAACCAACACTTGAATATTTACATGTTGAGATGACACAAGAAGCAAAGCAATTATAGTAATAATGGTATGAAAGTACAGAAACACAAAGTAAAATGAATAAATCTATAAAGAAAAACCGTGGGTAAAGAGCATTATCAAGGGTGGGAGAGTAATAAAGAGTGAATATTACAGTAACAACATCCAACCATATATCTTCACAACCAGTTCCCACTAACCATTCCATCCTTTTTTTCGTAGGATATCGTCTTTGCTTTCCCACAATTTTCAGATTTTTTTTTAAAATACAGTTATGTTTTCTTTATTATATAAAACCGCTATGCGTAATTATGAAAAAAAAAAGTTGATAACAAAAACATCTAAACATTTTCTGCCTTCAGTATTGTTATATAATTAAAATGACAAGAATTTCATAGTTATCTTCGACTAACTATTTTATAACTTTTTTTTTTAATTTTTATTCTTTATGTACTTTTAATTCTCGCTATTTTTATTACTACGTAGATCGCACACAATCAAAGGAAATAAATAAAACCATGAAAAAAATAATGTTCTAGACAATTTGGTTGAAGTTGATGAGATTTATTGAAAATATGAGTGCATGAAGGAGTAATGTCATATGTAACAAACATATGAATCTCAGAAAAATTTAATTTAATATTTTATTCCTCCTATTTTAGGCTGGAAAACCCAATTTTCAACTAGGGAAAACTATAATTTCAGTTTAAGAAGAATTATACAATTTAATACGTAGAAAGGATTATTTGAAATATTTTCTCAAGCAAAAATCTCCAATTTTCCTAAAATGTCATGTAGCACGTTCATACAATTGTATTGCAAATTACTGTTCAAATCAATACAAAAAAAGAAAAAAGAAATATTCTTTTTGTTTTTAAGGCAATCCACAGCGAATGTGATGTTTGCCTAGTTATCTACAGGTGACCAACCTATTCTAACCATGGTGGGGGGAGGTCAAGGGGCGACCAAAGCCTAACCATCTGAGGTATGGACGGCCCCAAAATATTTTTATTCGAAATATTTTGTAATTATTTTAACATTGAAATGTTTCAGGAAAAAAAAGAAAATCATGAAAGACTATTATTTATTTATGTTTTTTAAATTGATACTTTTTGAATTTAAACAACCATTGTTTAATTGAATAGAAACAAATTTAATAATAGTTATCAATGATCCATATCGGGTTAAACAAATAAAAGTAGTGAATTACTAAATCATTTAAAAGAACAAATGTAATGACCAACTGAAACACGTAAATATGTATTTCGGTACTTATGGCTAATTTTATTTTACTAACAAATGGAAGATTTTGAAAATTTATAAATTAAATAAAAATCTTCTTCTGAGATACTGTTACTAAATAGTAACTACATTATTAACTGAATGTACTGGTCTACCTCTCGGACGTTAATCGTCGGTTCAGTCTTTATTTACACTTTAGGAAACCGTTCGTTACTAAGCCCAACAACATTACACGCCCATCTTATTCGCTACAATGCTATAACTTATAATTTATTTAAATTATAATTATATTTACCGAGTGCACTTTCCTCGATTCGCTATTCAAAATTATTTGGTTAACTCATCCTTTTTCGGCCCGGATATTTTAGATGGAAATTGGGATGAAATAGCTGACTTTTTTTCCAAAGGCTTTTGTACTAGATCATATTGGCTCCTAAACGACAGAAAAATAAATACCCTACTACTAAAAGCATCTCAGAATAGTATACTTCAACAATATTAACACGTGATAGAATATTGTTATTTTAAAGAAATACTTTTATATTAATATAATCATAGAAGAATTACTGGATTAATGAAATTCCTACTCTAAAATAAAATATTTAAAACAAAAATAATAAAATTTATTTAAAAAAACTTTAAGGCTTTTCGCACCCACAAAGAACAGTAGGAAGGATAATAAAGGTGCGAACTAAGCAATTTCTATATTGAAAAATAGCATGTGTTTCCCGCATTTAATCTCCCTTTTATTTCCTCATAAATTTACTTTTTTCAAGTTACCGCAGAACCTAAATACTTGAACCTATCTACCTGTATAAATGTATTTCCTTCTATTTCTGTAACAACGAAATTGATAACCATTTATTTTGTTATATCCGTATTTATTTCGAGACCAATTCCTTTATTAGATTTTAACGGCATATTTGTACAAGACTGCATTAAAATAATATAATCAAATATGGATGACCTCGTGTTGAAAAATTAGTTTTATTTATTTAAACTAAATACAAAAATAAATATAAATTGGAGTAGTAGATACCTTGCTAATTAATTTTACAAAAAATATATGTTCAACATTACCTAGAATGAAAGATTATGTTATGTTTTCATATAACCCTTAACAGATAAACCAGAACAAGTAAGATTAGTAAGAAGAGCGCAAGATGAGAAAAAAGTTGCTTCACCCCAATTTTTTATTACTATGTATAGTCACTATCAATTTATTAAATAAATTGATTTGTAGTTATTCTTATTTAAATTTCAAATTTCATTCGTAAAATATATTTTCAAATGCAAATATCATAACTACTACAACTCCTACGAAGATAAACGTCCTAAACTACTTTATTGCACATCAACTAGCTTTAATTTGAGTGCTAATTAATAGACATCTGTGCGTCTATTAGTATCTAAGATATAGTTTTCCACAAACTGATTTTTCGTTATAAAAAACTGAATCTCAGGAACAATTGAATATAAACAGCTCTATTAGGGCTCATATTTTAGAAACTTTACTTTAAATGAGGTTCTATTAAAGTTTCTTGGGTTTGTAGATTTGAAGCTCCGAATGAAAAAATATTTTTTTTTAACGTTTTGAAACAACCGCATTTTTATATTTCCACTGACGATAGTCGGCAGATTCATCAATTTTGACAAGTAGCAATACTTAGTTTTCATTAATGAAATAAAAAATTGGGATGAAATAGCTTTTATTCAAGGGCTCTTGTACTAGATCATATTGGTACCTAAACGACAAAAAAAAAAACACCCTACTATTAAAAGCATCTCAGAATAGTATGCTTCAACATTATTGACACATAATAGAATATTTTGAAGGAAATACTTTTAGATTAATATACTAAAAAAAGGATTCCTACTCTAAAATAAAATATTTAAAATAAATTTTTTTTTTTCCTAAATATTTTATCAACCAAATCAAAAATAAAGTAGAATAGAGTCAAGCAGAAAAAATGTCAGCGATAATGAAATAGGAAAAGTACTTTTAGTAACCGTACGCAGAAATGCTCAGACCTTCGCGGTCTATAGAGAAATGTGGAGAGAGGTTACGTTTAGGAAACGCAAAGAAAAACATATAACAGTGAAAGTTCAATTCTCTATAGTGTGTGAATAGATTCCCACAGTGTTAAGTAGTCATGAACTTTATTCCAAACTAAGCTCAAATGTCGAGATATCTTTTGCCTAAATCTGTAGAATATGATATTTTATAATGTATAAATTCTATATATAGCATTTATTTTTTGTAAATAAGAGAAACTGAGTTCTAATTTAGTTAATTAATAAAAATAATCATAATTTCGCAGAATTACGATCCAGAAGTAAGTCCGGTCAAAGGCG